>NW_004955631.1:12714-17685 GCF_000276665.1 Chinchilla lanigera
TTCTTCCAGTGAGTTTGTTTGGCCCCTTTATCAAAGATTAGGTGGGTGAATGTGATTTGGGTTGTGACTGTTTATTCCAGTCTGTTCCATTGATCCTCAGGTCTGAGTTTTAGCCAGTACCAGGTTGAATTTATGACAGTAGCTTTGTACTATAATTTCAGGTCAGGGACTGTGATTCAACCTGAGTTGTCCATGTTGTCCAGGATTGCTTTTGCTCTTCTGGGTCTTCTCCGGTTCCAGATGAATTTAAGGCTTGTTTACTTGAGATCTGCAGTTCTAAGCATATGTTAGAAATGTCTAGATATACTAGATATGCTAATGGCAGTTTAATGGGAGTTGCATTGAATCTGTACAGCAGTTTTGGTAGTACTGCCATTTTCACAATGTTGGCTCTTCCTATCCATTAGCAGGGAATATTTTTCCATTTAACAAAATCTTAGCTGACTGTCCCTCCAACAAAGGACTTCTATCTTGAACATATAAAGAATTGAAAAATATCAGCCCCCACAAATTCAAAGAACCAATTCAAAAATAGGCACCTGAGGTGAATACACACTTCTCAGATAATGAAATACAACTGGCAAATAAATACATGAGAAAATACTCAACATCATTAGTCATTCGAGAAATTCAAAGTAAAACAACATTGACATTCCACCTTACTCCATTAAGAATGGCTAGCATTAAGAAATCAACCAATAACAAATGCTGGCGAGGCTGTGGAGAAATACGACCTCTTCTCCACTGCTGGTGGGAATGCAGACTGGTGAAACCACTGTGGAAATCAGTTTGGAGATTCCTCAAGAAACTAGGTCTAGATTTCCCTTTCAATCCAGCTATTCCCCTTCTGGGTATTTTCCAGAATATCTAAAAACATCATATCACAGTGATATATGTGCACCTATTTTCACAGCAGCACAATTTGTAATTGCTAAATTGTGGAAGCAACATAAATGTCCATTGACCGAGGATTGGATAAGAAAATTGTGATACTTTTATAAAATGGAATATTACTCGGCCACAAAGAAAGATCAACTCGAGGCTTATATAGGTAAATGGTCACAACTAGAAACAGTACTCATAAGTGAAATAAATCAGACGTGCATGTGCAAGCACCACATTGTCTCACTAGTGTAAAACCTCAAAGAGTTAATAAAAATTTGGAGGCATGATAGACATTGAGAAATGATAGGAAAATGTTCAAGGGTAAAGGGCAACTGGGATGTGGGAAAAGAGAAGGGAAAGAAGGAGAAATTTTGTATGTATGTATATACAGGATCGTTAGCATTGTTCTACTGTTTCTTTTGCTTTGCTGAAAGAAACTGTCAATGAGTCCTTGATTGATCAATATTTCATGTCTGTTTTTGCTTTCATGAGTTATCACGTTGAAGATAGCAATACGTAATACAACAAGCATTGTCTTACCACTTTGTAATTCTGTACTGTTTGTATTGTTCCTTTGCTATTTTGTAAATGGTAGTCAGTGTTAATGTTTTGCTCCCTTTATTTTTAAAATAAAGAAAGAAATAGGTTTAATAACAAAAGGCCAACTTCTATCTGTAAGACAGTTTTCATCTAATCATCCAGATGCTAGTGTAAACATTTACTTTTTTGTTTGGGAACTAATATCAATCTTTGGCCCTCTTCTGAAAATCATCAGTTAAACAATATTTAATACAATATCTAAGACTTTGTTAAGCTTCAAAACTCTATCAGAGCAGCAAATATTCATCTAGGGTCAAAGAATACCATGAATAAATAGAAAAAAGTAGGAGACAACTCATATATTTCTTAGTAAGCAGCACGCATTATTTCAAATATGTATCTTATTAACACAATTTTCTCAAGGCATCCTGCAAGACAATTTCATTCTCTTAATTTCATAGAGGCCACAACTGAGAAAAGGCAGGTCATACAACATGCAAGGCCCAAAGATAGACAAACATCATGCATGTTCCCGGTGGCCACGCCTTTCCTGGTTCCTGCTTCCTAATGTCCTGTCTTTCAAGCGAAACACCATGGTGAACCTGAGGGTAGAATTTAGGCCCACTAGAACCCTTTGCACATTTCATGCCCCTGCTTGGAGGATTTCTGCCCACAGAACTTTGGGTGGCTGTTCCTTTTTCACCCTTTCAGTCTCGTGTGAAAATCAGGGGTCAGCCTTGGTTCCTTGAATGAATGTCACACTGGAGCAAAACCAACTCTGCTTTTTCTTCTGACTTGCACAATATGGTGAAGTTTTCAAGTCTATTTATTTAGAGTTGGCTTTTGAAAAGTATGTGGGATGTTTCTAAAGAATTAAGGGTGAGTGTGATAATTTTGTGGAAGAGTGTAAGTAACTTTCCTTCCTTTAGGAATGTATTATTCTGTCTCATTGTACATATAAATAACTATCTCTCGAAGCCGAGCTGCTACTGTGAGGTAGTATCCACACGTATTAACAACTTTCTCCATCCTGGGGCTGACTTCCTCCTCATTACAGCTCAAGAGATAACTTCATATGAAATTAGTGACAGAGGTATAACTACAGCTCAGGGAGCAAAGGAAACAAACTCAAATACTTTTGGGTATGCATACCCGATTTCTATGAACACTAAAATGTCACTGAAGAAATTATCCCCTTTTGGGTGCACACATCTTAGAAACTTCAAACTCAAGGACCAAGGAATTGAGGCACTGTTGAGGACACACAGTTGGGCAGACAGCACCATATCTTGACAGAGCTTAAAATGCTTTTCAAGCAAAGGCCAGTATTAATACTTCAGAGTCAGGGTAATTCAGAGAGTAACAGAATGATTAGATTCCAAGCACACAAATGAACTAGGCAAAGGTACCAGAAAGGACTGCAGTCTGCCTTCCAGGTCATGATGCGGCCCACAGGGTTTTACTTTGCTCTTCTGGGTGAGCTCCTGAAGAATGTACTGCTTCTCCTCAGTAGAAAGAGGAAATAGAAATTCTCAATAGAAACTCTCCACTTCAAGTATTATGTTGCATCCCTCATGAGCAACTAAATCCTCTCTCACGTAAACAGATACGGGTTGCCTTTACACCTTATGGGTTTTTTTTAACATTCATGAAAAGCGTATGCAGACACACCAAGATGACATTGTGGTAAGACAGAGGAAGAGCCTCTCTGAGAGCTGCCATCCAAACACTGGAATAGAGCAACGTGAAGAGGGACTGCAGTTGGCCCCCACGACCCAGGAAGGATCTGAAACTTGAATTGAAGCCCACAGGGAGAGTGAAGAGAGAAACATGAATGAAGAGGAAGGATATAGCTCTGGTGCCTTCTCCGTGTGAATGAATTCAGCGTGCAAGAGAGTGATTCAAATGTGCACACACACAGTCACTGCTGGTGACCCCAGAGGCCACTGTGGACAGATGCAGCAGTGGAGGGAAACAATGGATGTGAAGGACTGTGCCAGTTGGTGGTGTCTTCTGAGGGTTCAGTCATCCCATGGGAGACAGAAATTGAGAGCAATCTTGGAGAGGGACCAGCTGAGTGCAGAACTCAGAGAAGCTGCTGGCTTCAGCTAGTGGCTCCCACCTGGTCTCAGGCCCGTGCAGGGTGTGCTGAAAGCTGTAGACAGAATGAATCTGGTCCAGGCAGAAGGTGCCAGCTTGCTGATGTTATCCACTGCTCCACAAGAGAGCTATGGTGGCTTGCTGGGATAGACTTGGAACATCTCTGCTCACCTTGTTTACCATTAACAGCAGAGACAAACCTGGAAGTGGACTTTTCTTCTCTCTCTCTCTCTCATTTGGTTACTGTTGTTTTTAGTTTTGTTGTTTCTCCTTCATTGTGTGAGCTTCATTTTATATGAGAGTGTGCATTTTTTCTAGCCTCTTTGTTGTTTTTCTGCTCTTTTTCTTGCTTCCTTGTCTCTTTCCTTCCAGTCTTCTGCACCAGTTTCCCAAAGTTAGCATGATGCACATTCATTCTCCAACCTTACTTGTAATCTCTTCCTCTACCTCTCCATTTTTCCCTAACCCCTTTTAAATTTTACCCCTTATGGTAAAATTGGCATATTAAAGACTTATATACTGCATCTAATTGTATGGTCTTTTTTAGATTTTGATTTAACTGCAAATCTAGTTCATATAGGTATAAGTGGCAAATTAATGGTTATCTCAGTTTGTCATTTTCCAGGGTATGATTGTTGCTACTGTTATTACTTGTGGTATCACTTAAACAAAAGTGACACAATTTTTCTAAATAGCTATTATTCCTGGTACTCAAAACCTGAAATTCACCAAGGGTGACAGAAAACGCTGTGGCACAGTGCCAAAGAACCATTGGCTGTACCAAAGAGGTAGCAACTTCTCATCCCCAAGAAATTGAAGAGGTAGGGTCTTGCAACATATTCAAATTCCAAAACCAGTCACACCGGGAAGATACCTCAGAGAAATAGCGAATTTCTAAGAGTTCTAAATACTGGCAATAAAACAACACAACAATGGTAGTTATTAAGCATCATCCCAGGAATTAAACTTAAAACTGATAATAAAATGAGAAGATACTTAAACTCGATGAAACACCAGATATGCAGTTCACCAAAGGCAAATCTAGAGGACAGTGAGGTGGAACAAACTGAAACCCACCCATCTGGATTCTCTAAAGTGGTAACAACAAAATAATTGAATGAGGCTCTAGAAAAAATGCAATCAGACATATTTTCCCATAGGGGCCTGGGGGAAGTAAGGTGATCAACAGACTTTTAGCCAAGGTCAAGCTCAGAGTCATCCCAAAGGATCCAAAATTAATTCTATGATCATTTCTCTGGGTTCCGAACTCTTAATCTGAATAAATAAACTTAATACTCTATAGGATTGCCATGTTGATTCCCTAAACTGTGGAGGGCAGGGTAGCTGTTTTGGTGGTAAAGGTTTAATAGGAGCCATTAGAATCACCTCTGTTGGTAAAATAATAAATGAAAACAATATTGCATCACTCATAGGAAGGCCTAACAG
>NW_004955631.1:20105-21258 GCF_000276665.1 Chinchilla lanigera
CAGAGTGATACTGCTTTATCTCTCTTGTTCTGTGACTTCCAGCTTCTTGGGCAGAGCAGATCAGGGACTGGATCCTCTGCCTCTCCAACACAGGCTGTCATTGTGGACTCTTCTGCTCTAAAAGTAACCTAAACTCTACTTTCTATCTCTACATACTGTGTCACCAAATATATTGTTAACAAATCAGTATTTCATTCTCTCATTTAGCCTTGGAAGAAGATGCATAGATCTTGGGGAGTTATCTTAAATTACCCTGAGCTCAAGCAAGTGGTGACAATAATTGTTGTTTCCATGTCATGTGTGCATGTGTCTCATACATATTCCATTGATTTTGTTCTTCTATGGAATGCGACTAGAGTCATAAAATGGCAAGTTAACCTGACTACATTGATTCATTATCACATAGAATCATGACAAAAAATTAATATGGTCCTGCATACTTCCACCTTTGGTAACTTTTGCTGTGACTTTTCATAGCTTATTTAAAAAGGTTAATTTCTACTCCTTTTGCTATAGTTAGAAACCCAACACCTTGTGATCTGCTTTATCTTAGAATTCTTTCATATTACTTTGAAATTTTGCATTCCTCTATCACTCAAAAGAGCATCACCAAACATTTTGATATTTTTGCAAGTGGATCATATCCTCAAGTACTTAAACTTTTTTATAATGTCAATTTTTTTCTTCTGTGTAAACTACAAAAGAAGACAATCATAGATAACCTGTTATTGCTGCAGGAACTTACTACCTCTAAAAGAGTATATTACATTAATAAGATATGTAATGTTTTTGACCAAGTAATTAATCAGCATAAATATTTATGTCTTGGCAAAGAGCTTTTAAACAAAGTGCTATAGAGAAATGTAACAGAGGAAAATGCAAGTGTATGCTTGTATGGGAGGTGCCATTTCTTGTGAAAACCTTGTCCTACTTCTCAGTTTGAATTCTTTTAAGCTGTGTAAAACTTGAGCAGTGGAGGAAGGCATGCGCAGTAGAGTTCCAACATGAGTACAGCTTTATGAACTGTTACACTATGAAAATTCTTCTCAGTAAAAGTCAGTGCTCATTTTCATGCTCCCCTTTAAGGACCCTGATTTCTCCAGGTGGCTTCAACTCTTCCCGTGTACCCCATAGGTGCACATGAAATTGTGCA
>NW_004955631.1:22365-23986 GCF_000276665.1 Chinchilla lanigera
CTGCACATCAGTAGATCCATAGGTATATGAGAAAAATGCATGTGAACAAAGAGTACATAGAGAGCATAGATCAATGGTCCTAGAGAGAAAGAGAGATAGATGGGTAAACCAATGTATGAATAGTTGGATGATTAGATAGATAGATAGCTATAGATAGATGATAGATGATAGATAGATAGATAGATAGATGATAGATAGATAGATAAATAGATAGATAGATAGATAGATAGATAGACTCACAGATAATAAACCAGAATTTTAGAGGATTTTGAAATGCTTCCTGTGTGACATTTCTATTTATACTACAAATGCTCTCAAGGATTTTAATGAGATTATGAACTTGGGTTCTGCTGTCACAGAAACTGATGATCTCCAAATACTAGCAAAAAACAAGCAATGAGCTTGAGGACCTAGGTAGAATACCATGTCAATATTCATGAACTTACAAAATAATACAATGTAACTATTGCATTACTTTTTGCATATCTTGAAAGTAGTGTTGTTCAAGAATATACTGTTCATTCTTTACCTAATGTGTTCTTTACACTTTCAGATATGTTATGCTGAACAGCACAAATATTCTCACTTTTAGTCTCAGTTCTGTTAAGTGATTATTTTGACTTTTGAATCCATAAACAGCATAACTTATCATTTACAAATTTGCATTTATTGAAGTAATGCACTGCTAATATAAAATAAAATACCATTGTGAGATATTTATTCTGAAGATTTTATTAAACTTTCATTCCTTTAACTTTTCACAATCTTCAATTTATTTCACAGTAGATATATTCAAATTGAAATGCTTTATATATGTATATATGTATAGATGTGAAATTTATTGATAAAAATTAGAGTTTTTTCCATAAAAGCAGCCAAGGTCAACCTTAGTGGTTTCCTTTCCTTTTCTAATTGAGCAGCACATTTTGATAAAGAGAAATGGAGCCTAGAAGTATTAAAATGAAAGCAGCAGCATATGTAGTTAGGAAAATATGGAAAATACAAATATTTGCATAAAATATGCCTTTGGTCTTATTTAGATATTGAAATATTCTCCTTAACTAAAATTTGGGGATGTAAAGCAGCCATATAAATTTGGAAAGTTTTACTGAGATACTTAACTCCTTGCATCCAAAAAATCACTAGACCTGCACTGAATACACATAACTCGGGGCTTTTTTCTATTCTGGATTTCTACGAAAGTTTCAACAAATTAAAATTTAAGAGTAGTTCTAAATATAATGCTTATGGCAGATATTCTTACTCTTAAGTTTCTGAGAGAAAGGGCAATGTAGGACAGCACTGATTTCTCCACAACCCAATCTTAGTTTCTCAATAATTCTGACATTCATTGTCCAGGGAAAAGGAAGACACCAAGTAGAAGTCAATGAAATCATAACCCATGTTTTAGATGTACAGAACCAATGAGTCGCCACTTAATATTTATGATTCAAGTTATAACAGCTTTCCAGGTAAAATGATTCAACAATTACTTCTGAAAGATGTTAGTTTTGTTTAAAATTTCTAGTCAGATCATTGCTAAGGTACAAAAGTCATACTAAGAGTGACTGGAAAAAGAAGTCTCATAGTAGAGGTATTTGTTAAAATTAACCCATTTTTA
>NW_004955631.1:24317-25250 GCF_000276665.1 Chinchilla lanigera
TTGTTATGTATCTTTCAGAGGAGTAGAAATAATTGGGCAGAATTTTGTTTCATTACATTGCTCACAATGTGTGCATCAGTATGTGTTTTGCCCTTGAGACTAATGATCATTCTCTTTCTTTTTTCCTTCTTTTCAGTCTCTGCCCGTGTCTCTGTCTGTCTCTTTCTCTGTTTCTCTCTGTCTCTGTCTCTCTCTCTTTCTCTCTTGTTTTCTGAAGGAATCATTTAGTTTTAGTAAATGACTTAAGTGCATTTATAGATCTCATTTTCTTTTAGTTTCACTAAATAAAATCCTTCAATTATGGCTGGTATGTCATCCTGAATATGATAAATAAGAATAAGAAATCCTGAATAAGAAAAAATATGACTTGATGTCAGAAATTATGGAACACATGTTTATAGCCCCACAAATTTTAATAGTTAGATGTTGGAAACAATGCAAATGCCCATGAGCTGAGGAATGGACAAAAAAGACGTGGTCTTTTTACACAATGAAATAGTACCCAGTAATTAAAAAGGAAAAACTGAAGACTTGTATGGGTAAATGAATGCAAGTGGAGTCTATACTCATAAGTGAAATAAACCATAGGCACATGTTCAAACATTGTATCATCTCCCTAGTGTGATAAGACAGTTATAGAATTAATTTTTTTAGTTCATTGAAAAGAAAGTTTTATCTCAATATTGTTTGCAGAATTAAATACTTATATCTTGTACTCTGAGTAACTAATTTAAAGGTAATAATACATAATACATTAACCATTATTAATCTCCTATTACTTGGTGTTGCAAATTTAGGATTTTTCTTTTTTAAAATAAAATAAAAATTATGGTACAATCTTACTGATGGAAGGAGTGGGCTGGGATGAGTAGGTTGAATGCCTGACCATTATATTCATAAAATTGTCAAGGGTTTATAAACCAACGATTGAAG
>NW_004955631.1:27620-28634 GCF_000276665.1 Chinchilla lanigera
ATATAAATCCCCTTTAGTTTTCTCAAATCTCTTACCTAATAGCTGAGTTTCATTTCATTAAGTGAAGATGCTTCTTTTTCTCCATCCATTCATCTACGTACCTAAGTGCCGACTGCAGGAGTTAGCTGTTATGAATTCATTCTGCTTCTACAAATACTGGTATCCATGAACGGCTGTAGTTTGGTATCTTCAACCTCTTCTTGGAAGATACCTCAAAGGGAAATACATGGGTCCAGTGGAACTTTCCTACTCTGATTTTTGAGAAATGCCACACAGTTTTGTATAATGCTTATATTAATTATCATTCACACCAAAAATATAGAAAGGTTCCTTTTGCACTACAGTTATCTTTAGCCTTCCTAATTTTCCTCATAATCCCTTTCAACTTTCACTACTGTTGATTAATACTAGTCCCTGTATTTGTTTCCACTGTTAATTTCAATCCTTTCCTTAGAGTTTATTAAAGTGTTTTCCATTCTTTAATGACTTTCTCTGTCAAAATAAAAATTTCATTTTGAATATATGCTACACCTCAAAAGATACGTATGTGGATTAAATGGTAATTAAAAATATATGAGAACTTATCACGTATGTCATGGAAAGACAATCAGTTTGAAACCACACTACCCCAAAAGTTAAACAGGTACATATAGATACATATGCATTATGCCGTTTGCCACAATCAGTAGAGAAAATGATTCTTACAATAGTCAACATTTTTGTAGTTTGACTATTTTTAATGTTTGCATCCCAAAGGATAATTCTAAGGAAAAGTGAGGAAACAAGAGTGTGAGCAAGAAGGAATGTGGGAGGTTAGACAAGAGAAATGAAAAACAATGAGTTCACAGAGATAATTGAAAACATGGAGGCAGACATGTTCCTTTCTTAATTCTTTACTTTCAGTTTTTATATGGCTCTAAATTTAAAAAGCTACACATCCCTGTACTGAAGTAACATTCTGGCAATGGATTCGTTTTTATCAAGGAATTGAATGTTCTCCAATCTTTCCAGGAG
>NW_004955631.1:34906-35959 GCF_000276665.1 Chinchilla lanigera
TGTGTCCAGAACAAAGACAGGACATCTCTGGAGCTTTGGTGATTCCATGAATGTTCTGGATCTTCCATCCCCTTTCCCATGTACAGAAGAATGCAGTCAGATGGATGGGAGTTGGTTCAAACACTGGCTGCCATAGATGTTCCCAGATACAACCACAGAGGCTTGGAGCTCAGCCCGAAGGAACTTTTTAAAGACCCATTCCATTTGTCCCCAGGTGGGAGGGAACTCGAGTGGTTTCAACTCCAGTAAAAAACCCACCCCCAGGAGGAATATTCAGGTGGTATATTTAGTCATTTTATCCTTACTATGAAATTTCATTTTGAGACAGCCAAGATGTGGCTGAGCATGGATGTGCCTCTTTCAGTAGAATCTCACCACGGCATATCATGTTTTCCTTGAGAAGTTTCTTAGAAGTTTCTTTCACATGATCTTCTTAGTGTCTCTGCTGTATCACTGAGTAGACTCTATCTCTGAATCTTTGATACATTTATATTCTCTCTTCATTTCTTTCTCTATGCTTCTCTTCCCTCATATTTTCTTGTAAGAACATCATTAAACTTATTTTTTTCTTTTATATTGTATTTGGGAATATTGGCATATGCAAATTTCTATGGTGTCAACTACTGATTTTGTTTTTTAATTATCTTGGATTTGGAAATTTAAGTTCTTCATAGCTGGGATTGTTTCTTGGTTTATTACATGTGTCCAACCTGAAGGTACCCATGTTAACTATCCCTTTATAAGTCTTTGCCTTGCCTTTTTTGTTTCTGTCACATCCTAAAGTATTTTGTACCACATTTCATGCCTTCTTTTTAGGTGTCAAAACGATATTTTCTTCCTTCCTTCCTTCCTTCCTTCCTTCGTTCCTTCCTTCGTTCTTTCCTTCCTTCCACTTGTTTTGTTCCTTTGTCTTTTTTTTTTCTTCTTTCTTTTTGTTTGTTTGTTTGTTTCTTTCTTTCTTTCTTTCTTTTTCTCTCTCTCTCTTTCTTTCTCTTTCTTTCTTTCTTTCTTTCTTTCTTTCTTTCTTTCTTTCTTTCTTTCTTTCTTTCTTTC
>NW_004955631.1:38554-39643 GCF_000276665.1 Chinchilla lanigera
AGCATCTCAGGGAAAGTTTATTTAATACGTTCCAAATAAACGTCAGTTATTTATTTCTCAAATGACAGATAACAAACCTCAGCGGGTAGGAAGATGATTAGATTCAGTGCACATATGTGTGAGGAAAAGCTGGAAGGAAGAATTGCAGCCTGCCATCCTGGTCGTGTTTTGGTCCTGAGTCTTGTTCAGCTGCTCTGGGGTGGCGTCCCAGAGGATGGGTTGTTTCTCCTAGGGAGCTGCTGAAACTTGGGAAGAGTCTCACTGATAAGGCAAGGGGACTCCACTTTCTTTTAGTAACTTTATTTTAAGGAAAATCATTTGAAGCTTACCTAAACTGTACTTAAACCTCCCCCACCTTGGTTATCATAAACCAGAACAGAGATATAAAACGAGAACAGAGAAAGCAGGACAAATTGGGAAGTAGGCTAAATATTAAACCACAACGGTCGTCTGGACTCTGGCTGAGGGACAGCTTCTGGGAAAGGTAAACCTGTGATAATTGTCTGACCTTCTTATAAATTCCAAAAAATGAGGTAATGTTTATTATGGAAAGCTAAAATCGTACTTAAGTTGAAAGTGAGACCCAGGTTGGGCCAGACAACTCCTCTGGTTCCTGTTCAGAGACTATCCACCTGACACCTCCCTAATAAAACTTTTTGTTTCTGCCTTTTCGGTCTCCTGTGAGTGCTTCTCTCATTGGACTTGCTTCCCCTACCATCCCTACTGCATGTCTTGTTTTAAAGTCTGGATTTCATAGACAGCTATGTTAGGTAGAAATATTATAAGGAATGAGACAGAGTTAGGCCCTTGAAGGAATCAGTGCAAGAAGATATGAACATATTACAACTGTGGCTGCAGGTGCATTCTTTGAAGGCAAGGCCTCAAGATAAAAATGAATTTTTGAGACATAGCTAACTCGGAGAGATAAACAATGTACTATGATCAATATTGCCTGGTGGAATGAAGGCTAGATACATATCAGTATAGTAGGTGGGTGATCAGAACCTCATGAGTCATTTCTCAAAATATAGTCTTGCTACATGACTTTCTTCCTTGTTGGATCAATATTACCTAAGCAACTGCACTTGT
>NW_004955631.1:39923-44522 GCF_000276665.1 Chinchilla lanigera
GTAATTTATCTTGCAGTTTTAACAGAGAGAAGTGGCCTTTCCTGTTTGTATTGTTTTTGACTTTTCTTAAAAACTTTTGCTTATGGAGAAATCGGAGCACAAACAGAATCCAGAGTTAAGTAAATCAAGCAGTTTATCTCCAGTACAAGATGTTCTCCTCATGCATATTGATTGACAGGCTCATCACAAAGGTACAGCTTCTCTCATTTCCTGAAGCATTTCACACAGTCACTAAACATTCGCTTGCTGAGGTCCTATTTAAAGTAGGTTTGTTCTCTCAAGCTCTCCTATCAAATTAAGCAATACTATGGCTGTTCTCCACTGATAGTCTAAGATGATGTTGGACCCACCCAGTCCCTTGGGCTCTCCTTTTAAGCAGCAGGCACACAGTTACTAAGCACTTCCTTCTTTTATTCAGGAGACTTCTTCAGCTTGTGATTAGGAGAAGGCCCTTGGAACACAGCTCTACTCCTTAAGAACTGCATGGTCTGTGCATGTTCCCACACATCTCTGTTCACATTTCTTCCTGACATGTGTGTGAGATGAGTCAAGTACGTGTCTGCTTGCTGTGAAAATGACCACAGCAACTCATGCATGGGGCATGAAGAATGAACTGTGCACAGGAAGTACTTGCAGGCTCGCTAGACCCCATAAATCTGTCAGCTCAGGATGCAATTATGTGCCTGTGCATTCCTGATGAGTCACACATAAATACATCAGTGGGAGACAAAATATAATTCAGCCCAGAGGGTAGGGAATGACAATTCATGATGAAGAGGCTAGAATGGAGGACTCTTTGCAGTTGTCACAAAACTCTTCCTGGAGGAAAGTAATAACATTTCCATGAAAACAAGATTAAGAACACATGCATCCTTTATTTTCTTTGTCATTCACAGTCTCACATACTGTCCGTTATTAGATTACTTTTATAAGAGATGCAGCATGAACAAAACTTACACTTGTTTAACAATAACAAAGCAATTGGGAACTAATAAGTGTGTAAAACAAAACCAAAATCAAGAGAACATGCACTTGTTCACACTGTTTAATGACACATCATTCCTCTGTTGTGGGCACTTTCTATTGACATTGGGATAAGAATGACAGAAATCATCAGAGAAAATCCTGCTTTCTTACAACTGTGATTAAGACTGCACTGGTGCTGTGTGTTCTTGAGAAGGCCGCTTTTAGCATGTTGAGTCCACTCCTTAGGCTTCCTTTGTACTCATTCCAGGTGCTTTTCAACATTTTCCCAACAAACTTCAATACAACGGCTGCTAGAGTGTTAGGATTTTAGAAGCAAAAGCAATTCCTTTATCTCCAAGAGCTATTAAAACTGTTTTATTTGTAAGTTCACATTTCTAAATATGTTTTCATTTATGTAATGTGGAAAATCAAAAAATGCTAGGAAGTAGTAAAGCATCATATATTCAAACACCCAGAGGACTGCTCTTGTATACTTCTTGTAAATTTCTTCATAGGACAAATAGATAAAGAACTGTGACAAAAACAAATATGCAGCTTTAAATTCAGCTATTTCCATTGCAAAGTGAAACATGTTTTTCCTATAAAATTTATTTGAAGGCATCATTTTCATTGCTGTGTCTTATTCCATTCTAGGACACTGGCTATGACATAATCACATGGGCAAGAGGTAAAGCTGGAAGTGAATCTTAGGCTGAGTGAAGAGGTTATTTCCCTCCCCAGCATTGTGAGCCCTGAGAAGAAGCCAACTCAAAACTGGTTCATATCCCATGTTTCCCTGAAATGTCACCTGGTCGCAACCCCTCTAGGGGACATGACAGATGCTTGAGCTGGAGTCCCTCAGCAGCCCTTGTTGCTCACAGCATCTGCTGCTCCAGTTCACTAGTGTATATTTTTCCTGTGGGTCTCTGGTATCTTCTGCCCTCATTGCGTCTCCACAGATTCAATCCTCCTTTCTAACAGCAAACTGGGAGTCAGGGAGACAGTGCAGCTTGCCAGCTCTGCTACTCGGCATTGAAGTCTGTCTCTCACTTTCTCTATCCTTTATATTTTTGTTTTAATCTTCACAACTTTTCCTATATTGTGCATTATGTAAAATTTCAGAAATCACTCCACTTTAAAGCTTTTACCTATCAATGAAGGCTAGTAATTATTAAATATTGGCCTAATGTGTATTTTCTATCAACATTTGTTAGGTACTGCCGTTTAGATAAGGTTTACATCAGCAGTACTCTTTGTATTTCAATGATGTGCTATTCTGTTTTAGACATCCACTGTATATGACAGCACATTTAGCAGATGTGGGCAAGAGGTAAATAAGAGCAGCTTATTTGGTCTTTACTTCCTATATGACAGTGCTACCTGCAACTCCAATTTTCATAATGAAAATGTCTCCAAATATTGGAAAAAGACATTAGGAAAGCAAAGTCACCTGCTAATTGCCAACTAAATACCATCACTTCAGACATGCTGCCCTAAGATATGTTAACTTTCAATTAAAAAATTCCAGAAAATTTATTGTGATATCCTTTCACAGGTTCTCCCTGAAGCAGATCATAGAGAATTATCCACATTCTTCTAAATTAGGTCATGAGATCCTCAATTTCTGAGACTCCTTCGGTACACCCAGTGGAAAAGTACATTCTGGTCCTCAAAGATACGGACATACAAAGCATAATGTGGATAATAGTTCTTATAGAATGCTCCTGTGGTACCAGCATTGTGTGAGTGTGAGGAGTTGGCATCATAATTCAACTTAGCAACTTTGTGCCTTCGTAGGAAAGTAAAATACAAATGGCAGGGAATTCACTCAGTGCAAAGTCCATGTGATCAATCCTAAGTACGGAAAGAACACAGGAGAAACAGAAGTAGAAGGATCGGGGAAGAAGAAGAAGCAGGTGGAGAATGAGGAGAAAAAATATATGAAGGAGCAGCAGGAGGAAGAGGAAGACAATGTCAACTGGCCTTGCTAAGATTTCTACTATTTTATTTCTATTAGTTCAGACAAGCTTTTTAATAATCACACTTGTACTCAATTCCACACCCTTTCTGAAACCTAAGCACAAAAATAAACTCTTCTGTTTCTCTTTCTTTGAGCTTTTCTTTACGAAGTTTTCAGGTCATGAAATATTCATGTGAAATTAATTTGTGCACTGTTATTTTTTTTACCTGTCCCGTTATGTGTGAGTCTCCGCTATGAAATGAGTATGAGCATGAAGGAAATCTTTTCTCTGAGTTTTGTCTGTTGAATATGAGCATGTAATAGGGGCTGGCATTGACAGAGAAAACAACTCATTTTCATGTTTTTTTAAATTTTCTGTTTTAAAAAGAAAAACAATTTTAATTATTAAATTTATTCCACAACGTATTTGATCCTATTTGAACACCAAATTATATATTTTTATTGTTTATGTTTCCTTCATTTTATGTCTTCCTAAATAAGATATCTAATATTTCTGTGAAAAAATTTCCTGTGTACAAGTTGAGATGTCCCAGTCCAGTTTTGATTCAGAAACAATTACCATCACTCTTATTATATGCTAACTTGAGAAGTAAGAAACTAAATAATCAGGAAGATTTGTAAGGCACAATTTGTATGTATTTGCAGGGTGTAACTAGAGATGATTAAGATGTCGAGCAGAGAACTAAGGGAATAATTCAACCATGCTCACTAAGGTGGCACCACACAATAGAATCGTATCCTTGATGAAATAAAAAGAAAAGTAAGAAGTTGATGCTTTTTAAAAGCTATATTGTGCTTGAATGGGTGAATGTTTTGCTGCTAAATCACCTGTGGAGGTAAGATTCCAATTTCTCCAGCCTTGCAACCCAGAGTCATACCAGGGATGCTCCATGGTGTTTCCAGGCCTTCAACCCTGGGCTGGTGCAGCTACCTTCATTCCTCTTGTCCTGAAGATTCCAGCCTCTTGGTCTGAGCAGTGAGTGAATCCTCAGAGCTTTTAGCATTAATGTTCCATTATTCATTCTCCTCACTCTTATCCTTGAGGTTTACTTAGTGAAACATCTTCCAGAAATATCTAGATTTATTTTTCCTTGTTCCTTCTATTCCTGCAGAGAAACTTTACAGTATGTAATTTGATATCAGAAATGGTGTGAGAAACAGAGAAGTTAAGGGAAATTCACTAATTGAATTAGTGTTTTCTGCAATTGGCTCTATAATTTAATGACTGTTGAATACCCAAGGTGCCTCTTGTGAGCTAACATATGTGCTGAGGAGACGTCTCTGTTTGAAGCTCTGATGGTCAGTACTGGTACCTTTTTGATAAGAAGAGCCCCACAAGGGCCTTCTCAGGCTTGGCACTCTCTGTACTGTTTCCCACTAATGTTTTAGGGCTTAGGGGCTCACTGAGCCATTTGAGAAACAAGGTGAATCCCTCCCAGGGCTTCCATAGCTTGTCTGGGAAACAGCATCCCTTGCACTCTTCCCATAATTCTTTGGCAGTTTGTTTACAGCAGTAGAAGCTACCTGAAATTGTGAAAGGATGCAACCCAAGTCCCACATGCTTTCTGAGAATGACAGCTTTAGCTCTTCTTTATAGGTGTGAAAAAACTCAGAGGCTCCCTAATCCACGTCTATTCACAAGACCACAAGAA
>NW_004955631.1:45020-46492 GCF_000276665.1 Chinchilla lanigera
ATAAGGCACAATAGATCTTGAATTTGTATAATCTAACTCTCTGTAGATAACCGAATCATCATCTATGAGGACGTAGAGGTGTATGATACAGACTACCAAAATGGAGAGGACTGCAAGGACCATCAGAGACACACAATCATCATGCACCATGGATAGGCTAGAAATCCTTCAGATGCTGTTAATTTCTACACACATTTACAATGCTAGCTATAACTCACCCATGCCACAAACCAAACCCACACCAACACCCACTGAAATGCCCATAACTAGCAGAGGAATCTAGTCCCCAGTGACTAAGAAATTTCCCATTTAGATGAAATGTATTCACTTTCCAAGTACTCAATATATTTTTAGCCTCTTAAGGATTATATGAAAAACTCTCACCTTAAATAAACAAGAAATAGGCAAAATGCATAAAGCAATAATTTTGAAGATACCAAATGTAGCACAAAGAACATAAATGACCCAAGGGATGGAAAACAAATGAGGTGGGCCTTAGCATGACTCACAGTTTTCAGACGCAGGTGTAGGAACCACAGAGACCAGAGGATTTTGTTTTTGGAAGAACAAGTTCAGTTCAGAGTTTTGGGAAACCAAAGTGTGCTGCAATTTTTAAAACAGTACTGGAAAAGAGTATTCTGAATACTCATCTGAATATCCATGTGTGATGAAACCACTCACAGTTGGGAAAAGAATGATCTCAAAAGAATGAAGGCAATAGCACTCAGAGTTAAGTGAGTGGTGGGAATAATGTCCGCTCTTTCCAATCAGCTGGTGAAACTTCATAATTACTGATAGACAAACACAGGTCAAAAGTGGATTTTCTGTATCAATATTAACATACAGATATTCAATAGTTCTGACTGCAATACCTGTCTTCTTAGCACTTAAAGGGCCTGTCCCCATGGTGCAATGTTCCTCAACAGAACAGTGTGAAACAGACCACATCTAGCAAATGAGGGCTAAAGCTCAGGAGAATTCACAAAGCCTACAGCAACAAAGTGTTGCAAGAACATACACAACTGCAGTGTGACATTAGATGCATCCAGACACACCCAAAGGAGAAAAATGCTGCCTGAGTTTGCTGGGCCTGGAGATATCAAAGGTAACCACAACAAGGAAAGAGCCACTGAACCACCTGCCACTGCACAGGGGATAAAGTGAGCGGGGACAGTACGGAACCTAGGTGAGCTGCACCTCCCTTGAACCAGCCGGAATGACAGCAGGTAGCCGATGCCAGCTCAGACAGACTCACGTGAGGAAAAGTCAAATTCAGAAAAGAGAGGGAGCCACTGGGATGCTGTGAGATGCCCATCTTACAAAACACTGCAGAGGCAGACACTGCAAAGGCAGAAGTGGCTGTTGGGGTACTCTGAACCCCATCCTGGCCAGCAGCCAACAACGTAGAATGAACCTGTCAGAGGATGAGGAATCAACTCAGGACTCATTTTGGAAGCATGAGAAGTTATATA
>NW_004955631.1:55393-56375 GCF_000276665.1 Chinchilla lanigera
GCTGGAGGGTCTGGGCAAAGGCAAGCACAGACTCAAATCCCCTGGCCTTGCAGCTCCTGGAGTACTTGCTCTCTTGGAGCAGGGTGCGTGGGGCTCAGAGAGCCTGCTCGCCCAGCCCCCAGCTGGAGATGTCCCTGGGCCGCTCAGTCCGGATCTCCTCTCTGCCACCACAGCGACTCAGTCTGTAATGTCTGCAGGGTCCTTGTTCACCCTTCCTGCCCTCAGGGATTAGATGGGAAATACCTGGCTCTGTGCCCGTGTTTCAGCTGGGAATCGTGGTGGTATGCATCCAGCACAAACTCGGACCCAGGAGCACTGCCGCTCCCGGAGAACTCGCTGTCCGGGCGCAAGGCACAGGGGCTGGGGGAGCGTGCTCGGCCAGCTCCAAGGACCTCGAAAATTTTTGTTTTGATGTAATTCAACTTGCTCATTCCTCCTGTTATTTCCTGAGCAATTACAATTCTGTTTAGAAAATTCTTTTTAAACCTATATTTCCAAATATTTTACCTATTTTATCTTCTAGTAAGTTTATGTTTTTATTTTAATGGTTATACCTTTGATCCACTTTGATTTCAATATAGTATATAGTGAGAGGTACAGGTCCAGTTTCAATCTGAACACATGCATTTAGTTTTGCCAGTCTCTTTAGATGAATAGGCCGTCTTGCTCCCAGTGTGTACTTTTGGCCCTTTTGTCTGAAATCAAACATCTGAATATGCCTGAAGGAAGTTTCTGCATCTTCTCCTCTGCTCTGTGGATTCACGTCTAATTTTCTGTTGCAGTACCATCGTAAAGCATTCAAGTAGCATACTTGAAGTGAGGTATTTGTATATTTACAGCTTTGCTCTTGTTGTCCAACACTGCTTTTGATATTTGGAATCTTTTCTCATTCCCTGTAAATTTTAGGATTCCTTTTCTAGCTTTGTAAAGTGTGCTCTTGCCATTTTGATTGGCATTGCTTTGAATTTGTATAACAGTTTTG
>NW_004955631.1:60812-61859 GCF_000276665.1 Chinchilla lanigera
TGAATCCATATCCGTTGTGATACCATATTGGCTAAGCTGGGTGTGGTGGCGCATACCTATAATCCTAGCATTTGGGAGGCTGAGGCAGGAGCATTATTGTGCATTGAGATCAGCCTGAGCAACATAGTGAGTTCAAGGCCAGCCTGAGCTACATAAAAAGACTATCTCAGAAAACAAACAATAAACAAACAAACAAACAAGCAATCATACCCACAAAAGACACATTTTATCCAAATACACCTATTTTCCTTTCAGGTTGTTATTTCATTTTGTTTATATTTCAGAAACAATTGTTAGGGAAAGTTACATAAATCTTAAAAATTAACTTTATTTTCAGCTTTTTCTACTAATGGAACAATTTCATTTTCTTTTAAATAGTCTGACTGAGATGATTTCAATGAAATTATCTACTTAAACTGAATGTGGGAGAACAACTAGGTAGAAATCTAGTAGGACAACTGATTGATTAGTTTTGGAAAATGTATTTTTGGTACATATTTAAAGTCTTTGGCATATATTTGTAGGTAGGCTATTGTTTATTGTAAGGTTATGTTAGTCCTTACAAACTTTGATCCAAATTATCTTGTCCTTTAATGTTTATATTGAGAAATCTGCTGTTGTTCTATCATCCTTGCTTCTGTATGTAATGCAATGTTTGATGTTTTCTTGCCCAGCTTTTACTATTTCCTCTTTCTTCTAAATTACACAGATTTTGAGTAATATGTGTTTTGAGGAAATTCCTCTCTTTTTTGTCTATTTGGGGTTCTAAATGCCTTATTTATATAGACAACTGTTTTATTCATATTTTTTGGAAATTTTTCTTTTATTATTTCAGTGAGTACACTATTTACCCTTCTATTGTCTTTTTCAAGTTTTTTCTTCTCTCACATAATTCTTAAGTTTATTTACTGGGTCATGACACAGATACTGAGTCCAGCTTTCATGCTTTTTTTTGCTGTTTTCATTTTTTATTCTTTTTTGGTTTTTCTCCAGTATCAAGAATTGAACTCATGACCTTGCTCTTGCAAGGCAGGCGCTGTGCTGCTG
>NW_004955631.1:62114-63281 GCF_000276665.1 Chinchilla lanigera
ACAGGAACATTGTCATCAAGTCCTATTGTTTAAACTCTCAATTAAATTTTTCATATCCAGCATTTCTGCTTGATTCCTTCACACAGTCTCTCAATGTCTACTGAATTTAGCTTTGTTTTGCATAAATCCTTCAGCTGCTTTTGTATTTTCTTTAAACCCATGATGAAACTCTTACTTCAATCATTTTCCATATATTTTCATCTGCTTTCAACTCCCTGAGCATGTTATTAATTACTTTCTCTACCTGTCTTATGGTTTCAGTTTTAACCTCTTCTTTTATTTTAGATATTTGTTTTGTGAAATCTTTCTCTGGAAATTTTTTCCATTTTATTTTCTTTGACTGCAGCTTTTGGGTAGTGTCTTTTGAGGAGGTATGAGTTTCTGAGGAATCTTGTTGACTCATTTCCTCATGGTTCTTATGGTTTTGTATTGTATATTGCAGGTCAACTGGGATAGAACGCTTTGACCCTATGGTTCTTTACTTATTTGTGTTGGACCCAACTGATCATGCATCTCCCCTTGAAGAGAGACTGGAGATCAAAATGCAGGGACACACATTTCCACAGCCGCACACTCACTCAAGTCCCAGGCCCGTTTTTCCAGCCATAGAAGCCTCAAGAAAGCTGCAGACCACTGAAGCTCTTTCGAATGCTGGCTGCACGGTGGTGGGCAGGGAAAGGCAATGCTTCACCCTGTTCCAAACCCATTGTTTTCAGCATTTGAAGTTCTGAGGCCTTTCCGTCCCTCATCATCTCGGATGGAGCTTTAACTCTGCCCCTTCCTATGAATTTGAGTCTGGACATTTCTGTCTGCTAGGAACTTTCCCACCACTTCCAAATTCTCCTTACACTTGGCCCAGAACTCCTTGCTGCCTTTTCTTAGTTTGTTCCACCCTCAGCTTCTCCCATAACCCCATAATGTCAGTTTAAGGAGGCAGGTTCCTCTGTTAGTGTGGGCTGCTTCTCTGCACTCTGGGACCCACTGCCCTCGGTTCCTAATTGACCCAGGCTTGTCAATTTATTTTTAGTTTATTGTTTCCCCACTGTGCAGCTGGGGAGTAAGGAACCTCAGAGGGAGCTAAGGTAAAGTGGGAAGTTTCTTTTTTTTTTTTTTTTTTTTTTTTTTTTTTTTTCTCCGGTACCGGGAACCGAACTCACGACCTTGCGC
>NW_004955631.1:63869-65436 GCF_000276665.1 Chinchilla lanigera
GTGGGGACATTCCCAAGAAGTCTATAGCTTTGAAAGAATGATGTTTCCCTATATTATTTGTGACATCTTAGGCTATTTAAAAACAAAGATTTAGTCGTTCCTGGCCTTCATCACTAATGGAGGAAGCTACTCTAGGCCTCAGATTATTTAAAAATATTCCCCAGTGTTACTGTACGTCTTCTGCAGTAGAAATGCTTAGCATGCCTCCCCATAGCCAAGAGACTGCTGCTCAAAGCTGGATGTCACAGAAGAATTGGTACATTCAAGCATTTCAGGTGTAAGCGTGCTGTGGCAACACACAAGATTGAGAGGCAGCGTGACACATGGACCCTCTTATAGACTGTGGACACGCCCACTTCCTTATTCTTGTAAAGACAGGAAAAATGAAACTCCCAAAATAAGCATAAGAAACATGACCCTCATCACTGCAGACTTTCAGAATCTGGTCACACTCCATCCCATTTTAGGCACCAAAGAGGCAGGGGTGAGGCAGACTGATTGGAGCAGCAAGCAAGCAGGAAAGACTTGGATGATTACACCTCCCGGTTGTTTATTTATAAAGTAGAATGCTTTTCCAAATACTTACTCTTTAGGAATATTTCAGTGTATACACGTTTTTAATTTTCTTGAAGTGGAAACAGAAAAAAATCTGGATTTACCTCTGGGTACGGAAACAGAAGTTTCTCATGTTTCTTATTGCCTTCTGGTGCAGAAAATGCTTGAAACCAAAATCGTTACAGAATCGCCCTGCTACTTTGGATGTGCTGTCTCCACCTCAGCCCACATGGAAAGGAAAAGAAAGTGAGGCCCCAGAGGCAAGGAGGATAGAGGGTGCCTTGTTTCCTGTTTTTTTTAAAACATTCATTAAACCCTTCTCCATACAGAGAATTAAGAATAGAAAGAAAAGGCAGAATTGAGCAGAGTAAGAAGAAATGAATACTTTTTCTTGCAGTATAGGAAGCTGTGTATATGTTGACAGCCTCATCTCAATTGTATGGCTTCTCATATTTCCTTGAGTGACTCAAACAGTAACTGAAATTTCACTAGTCATGCACTTAATGAAGGTAGAGTTATTCTTTCAAACTCCTATTAAACTTGTCAGAAATGCCATGACTCTCCTGCCTGGTGGGCCCAAGATGAGTTCAGAATTGTAAGGTGGCTTGGACCTTCGCACTATACAGTACGTATACACTCTGTACGCTCTTTCGAGCTGGGTTCTCTCCGAGGTCCGTGTCCTGTCTGCGCAGGTTTCTCCTCTGTAAAATGGGAATTAGAACTCCCTTCCTCCTGTGTCTGTGGAAATACTGATTAGAAACAGTTAGTGCAAACGCTTGAAGAGGGCCCTACGCCCAGGAAGCAACTTCAGGCTTGTGAGACCCTTTCGGCCCCCACTTCATGCTGGAAGAGCTCTGCGGCTGTGCATTCCTCGCTGCAGGAGCCACAGAAAAGAGCAAGTGGAAGACGGACTTTGATTCCAGCCTAGTGATGGGAAGAACTATCGTGAAGACAAGTAGAATGGAGGCTGCAGTGGTCAGTGAAGACTTGTGGAAGAAAGGAATGATGAACA
>NW_004955631.1:66133-68049 GCF_000276665.1 Chinchilla lanigera
AGACATGAAGAACCAGAGAATCAGGGAAAAATGTATTTTTGTGCAAGTTTAGAATAAGAGGGGAACACTCATGAGAAGTGTGCTTGTGGGAGAGGTGTGGAAGCATGATAGTGAGCTGGGGGAGAGATGTTCTTGTCTGTGTCTTCAGAGGTAAGGATGCTCCAGTCCTGCAGGTAGAAAGAAGTCCACTGGGAATGGGAGTCTTATGATCTGCGTCTGGGAAAATGGAAAGAGCAGTAACTGTCCCAGGCACTCCAGAAATGAAAATTTTATGACACTCCTCAGCAAGAATGGAAAATGGAGTGACTTCTTAAAGAACTTCAGGAATGAGAGTCTCATCATCCTCCTCAGGGGAGGAGGGTATGGGAATGACTTTCCTAATCACATTCTGACTAAAATTCTTATGATCTTTCTCAGATAAGATAAGAATTTTTGCTTACTTTTTCAAGCACCTCAGGGATGAGAATCCTATGATCCTCCTCAGGACAGTAGGATAAAGTGGTTTACTTTCTTAGGTTCTGTTGACCTCTCAAATGTCATGTTTTGGAGCAGCATGTCCTGAACCATATCAGTGCTACAGAGAAGAAAAAGATGACAGGAAATTAATACAATAAGGAGATCTTGAAAATGAAGGTGTTTTTCTCAATAGCTTATGGAAAGATCATATATATGTTTTATTTTTTTAGTTTGTTTTCCTTAGGAGATAGAGAAAGAAGCTTGTGCTAGCAAAAATTAATCTGAAACAGAAAATACGGAAAAATAAAATTGAATTACTGATATTATATATATATATACATATACATATATATATATATAAGTGTACAATAAAATGACATTTGAACTTTGCCTGAAAAATGAATACTATTCCAAGTTCACTCACTCATTACACTGAACTTGTTATTAAAAGCACATATGTGAAGCCCAGCACTTCTTGGGTCCAATGTACATTTCCCTCCCTCAGCCCCCAGCTCGCTCTTAGCCATCCCTGCATTCGGGCGCACGTCCTGCCCATCGTGAATGTGCTGGGAGGTGGTCCCTTCTTGTCCCAGCTCCTCCTGTCCAGTGGTCTCTTCAGTGCTGTTTGGTCACCGAAACTTAAACTGCCGATGCTCCCACTAACCTGACTGAGGCACAGAAGCAGACTGTGCTTGGTTCTTTTCTTTGTACCTGTGGATTCTGTGTAGCTGACGGTTCTCAATGAAATGCATAACGAATGAAAAATTAAGTGGAACACTATGGATAAAAATGTGACATTTATTTGCTATGACGTACAGTACTATTTGCCTGTGAAGAAAAATACATTTGAGTCATTTGTAGAATTCAGATGTACATTAAGTCCATAATGTAAAGTGAAATAAATTAGACTCACAAGCTCTAATATCTCATGTTTTCATTTACATGAAGAAACCAAGGTATAAATAAACTGAAGAGCAAATAAAACATATAATAGGCAGAAGGGAAGACCTTTTGCAAATGAGAAAATAATCACAATATGAAAGGATGGAGAGGAAGGAAGCAGGAAGAAAACATAAAAAATGTAGATGTGTCAGGTAAATCTATCAAATCTCCATGAGGAATGTAATCATCATGTACTGCAAACCTGTACTAAAAAAGTAAAATTAAAAAGCAATACATGAGAAAGTGCACTTATCAGAAAGAAGTAACAACCTCACAGGAAAGAAAACAAATGGATGATGAGAATGAGAAAGTTAGTGATAGACAATTTTTAGGTTTCACTTTTAAATGGAAAAATGCAAATTTTAATGTTTCTGTATTATGTATTCAAACCATGAACAGTTCATATTAAGGTACAATCACAGTTAACAACTTCATTAGAATCAGAGAAAATCAGTGTCAGAGACTTATCACACAAATGCAGGTCTTCCAGTGGGAGGATCTATGTTTCTCTGGTGTTT
>NW_004955631.1:68149-70570 GCF_000276665.1 Chinchilla lanigera
ATCACAAAGGGAGAAGCACATATTACATGCAAGAGTCAGAGTCAGTTGATGAGAAATCACAATGTTCTCTGAGGCTCTCCTCAATGGTTGAGTATTTTCTGGAGATAATTTATAATTGCATGCATTCCCTCCTTACCATCCCCTGCTGGTGGCTTAGTGCCTCCTGTGCAGGACAGGACTCCATGACTGCATCTTGCTTAGTATATAACCTACAAGGACCATCAGTATATATGGTGAATGTTGAAAGTTAAACATTAACGTCAGAAAAAGACACACATACACCCACCAATCCCTAGCATGATATACCGTCACTTGGAACATGCTTATCTCGTCATTTATATCACCTATGGAAGAAGTTCTGGAAGTGCTCTTCGATGAACGTTTTTATTAATTTCAACAAGAAGTATAATGAATGGTCTTGAGTGTGACATCCAACCGAAAAGCAGGCTTATAAGTTATTAGAGTATTTCTTTAGTTGTATTGCTGTAGCTGCCTTAAAGTTCTCTATGTATTCAAAGCGTTTACCTCCACGGTTCTTTTTTATTAGTACATGTTCACACTACACATAATTACAGTTATTGTGGGGAATTGGTACATGTACGTGAGACATCTTAATTTTTAAACTTCCCCTTCCATTTGACTCCCCCCTCCAATTTCCCTTCATCTCTAGATTCCCATTCCATTTGGAAAACAGTTACCTCTCTGTTTCCTATTGTCTGTGTTTCATTTTTCTCTGTAAATTGTTTATACTTGAGGTTCTTATGTATGTGAAGCCATGGAATACTTAACCTTATATGTTTTATTTATTTCACTTAACATGGTTTCAAGGGTCATCCATTTTTCAGCAAAGGAGTGGTTTATTATATTTTTATGCTGCAGTAGTGTGTCAGTGTTCATAAACACTACATTTTTGAAGCCCAATCACCTGTTGATGAACATATGGGTTGTTATCCAGATTTATCTATTATGGGTTGTGCTGCTGTAAAATTGAGTATGCACATAGTACGGTGACATGCCTTCAGTTGATTGAGAATATGTCTAGCAGTACAGCTAGGTTAGAAGGAATTTTTATCTTAATTTTTTTGAGGACTCTCTATGGTGTTTTTTAAATAGTGGCTGCACTGCTTTCCATGTCACCACCCAATGTAGAGAATACCCTTTTCACTGTAGCATCATCAGGATTTGTGATCATTTGCTTTCTCCATGACTGACATTCTTTATTGAGTAAGATGGAAGCTCTATAGTGTTTTATGTTGCATTTGTCTGATGGACAAGGAATTTGAAGGTATTTTCATGTGTTTATTGGGATTTCTAGCTCTTCTGAATGTTGGTTATTGTGTTTAATTTGCCCATTTTTTTTTTGACTGGGTCTTTTATTTGAGGACTATTGTTTTAGTTCTTTATATACTGTACATATTAGTTCTGCAATAGAAATATAGTTCTCAACATTATTTTATCACTATAGGTTTCTCTTACCACTATACATTGTTTCACTCGCTGCGGTTTTAATTAATGTAGTCTCATTTGTTTATTCTTGAATCTTTTGATGTTATTTTTGTGCAACTAAGAGCCATTTTAGAAAGTCATTACATGTGCCTGTCTTTAAGAGCTTAGCTTCTATACATTCCAACCAATTTGGTTAATTTCCTTTAATATTTAAGTCTTTCATCATTTCAATTTTATTTTAGTGCATCATGCGAGATATGGGTTTAGATTCAATTTTCTGCCTATTTCTGAACAGTTTTCATATGAAAATTTATTCAGAAGGCTATATTTTTTCTAGTGAATGCTGCCAACTCCTTCATGAATGCATAGATGATTTAATATGCCCTGGGTTATTTCTGCACTCTCTGTTCTGTGACTCACAGGCCTCTGTGATTTTTGCCAAAGGTATACTCTTTTTCATCACAATATTTTTGTAACATACTTTGAAAGCCAGGATTATGATGTGTTCTTCTTTGCTTTCATTAAGCAGGATACTTTGGGTATTTGGAGTCTTTTCACCTTCCATATGAATTGTAGCATAGTTTTCACTACATCCATGAGCAATCATCTTGTTGTTTTGATGGAGATTAGACTAAATTGTCAGTTTTGGTAAAACAACCACTTTGACAGTATTGATTCTGTCTATCAAGAACAGTGGGACCATTCAATTTTTTAAATCTGTTCTTCGGTCTCCTCTTTTAGAATATTATACTGAAGTTTTCCTCGTGGAGTTCTTTCCCTTTCTTGGTTTGGATAATTCCCAAGTTTAACATTTTCTTGAGGTTATTGAATTGTAGCACTTTGTTCAAATTTCGTTCTTGGTATGTTCTTTATTATAAAGAATATTACTGACATATGAAGTTGATTTTGAACCCTACTACAACTGCTATTTCATTATTAATTCTATGAGTTTTGAGATAGAAAACTGTGTCTTTT
>NW_004955631.1:70670-74210 GCF_000276665.1 Chinchilla lanigera
TTTTTTTTTGGTTTTTCTCCGGTACCGGGAACCGAACTCACGACCTTGCACTTGCCAGGCAGGGGCTTTTGCCGCTGAGCTAAATCCCCAGCCCCAACAAAAATTTGAATTCTTCTTCTATACACAACTTTACACATTTTTCTCTTGTGTAATTGTCAAGCAGTATGATACTAAATATGATTTGAGCATCATACTGAACAAGAGTTGCTTTGGGATAGCCTTCTTGTTCCTTATTTGAGAGGGAAAGCTTTCAACTTCTCACTATTTAATAGGATGCTGGCAGCGGGTTTCTATCTGGGTGAAATATGGTTCTTACATATCTGTTTCATTCAGGGCTTTATCATGAATAAATGCTGGATATCAACAAAGGTTTTATTTATTTATTTTTTTTTTGCAGCTATTCAGTTATGTTGGAGACCTTTGTCTCTGTTTGTGTGATGTATAACATAAGTTAATTTGGATATGTTGACCAATACAACAATCCTTGCATTTATGAGTCAAGTTTTTTGTTCATAATGTATGATCCTTTGAAGATTTTTTGGAATTTGTATCTTTTTCTGCTTGATGAAAACTCATTTTTTAGCTTTTTTTTTAAAAAAAAAACCTCAGGATTATTAAAATGTACTTTATATACAGTAATATTCATTTTCTCACAACACAGTTAAATTTTTGACAATGTGTGTGTCTGTCTAAGTACCACCACATGAGGATATTTCACATTCCACCACCTTGAGAAGTCCCAAGAGTCCATTCTGTACTTAACCCCTCTCTTCACTTGTAACCCTAGACAACCAATGACTCATTCTATTTCCCCGTAGTTTTTTCTTTCCCAAATGACATACAAATAGAATCAGAAGAGGCATAGTTCAGTTAGCATAATGTGTTTGGGTTCAGATATATATAAATAGTATATAGATATATATAAACGTTTCTTTTCATTGCCAGGTGGTGCTCCATTGTATGGACGTTCAAAACTTTGTTTCTCCTTTTTTGTGTTTGGGATTATGAAGAAATTGACTATAAACATTTACCTACAGGTTATTGAGTGAACATGATTTCTATTTTTATTTTAAAGGAAAAAAATAACAAAATAACTACAATAAAAACCAAAACACAATACTAAAACATAAAAATGATACAGGATTTCAAAACAAGATGAGAAAAATTAACAGTGGGTGTTATATTACATATTGGTAACTTCAACAAATTTGCTCAGATTACCAGACGTAAGAAGGCAAGATTGATCAAACAGTTAAAGACAATAACAGGAAATAAAATATTAGAACTGATACAGAGCTTCCTTAAACAAGACGGTAGGAATTCAACAATGGTTGTTATGTTGTATGCAGTTGTCTTCAAATTTGTTGTTCCACTTACCAGATATAAACATGCAACATGGGCAAGAAATTAATTTAAGCAGTAACTATGCCTTTCAAAAAACTAATAGACATCAGCAATACCCTTGTCCCAGCTATCCTTGTGTATATATATATACATATATATATATATTTCTTTTTTCTTTTAAAGAGAAAATAATAAAAACAAAGATATAAACAAAACAACATAAAAACAATAAAAATGATACAGAATTTCAAGGCAAAGTGATAGGAAATTAACGATAGCTGTTAGAGATTGTTATCTTCAGAGTGGTGAATCAGATTATACTAGTAATTTCTATTGGTTTATTGAAAGGAACCGTTAATGTGTAATTGCTCAATCTTACATGCCTACTTCTGGTTATCTCAGTCAACACAATTTCTTTTCTCATGTGTGTTGCTGGATTCCTGACTCTTTTTTAGTTAAGCTTATTGATATATTATATGTGTACACAATGATCACATTCATAATAGGACTTTTTTTCTGTACTTGATATACTTGGATTCTCCCTCCATTTATACTACGGTCCTTTCAACCCTTCTTCAGCTCCTTATTTAAAAGTGCTTTGTTTCCATTTTTCCTTCTTTTCTCATTGCTTTCCATTCCCTCCCTCTCTTCCCCCCTCCCTAGTTCCTCTTCTATTTGAACATTTTCTTCTTATTTCACAAAATCTATTATACATTTTGTTCTTATTTATACTTTTGGTTTCTCAAACAAAAGGGCAATGTGGCATTTACATATGTGTGTCCAAATTATTTGGCTTGAGAATATGATCACAATGTGCATCCATTTGCCTAAAAATGCCTCAAGATTATCTTTCCTTTTGGTTGGATAGTGTTCCAATGTTTTTAAAAAACTAAATCTTTTTTATTCATTCATTTGTTAGTGGACATTTGGGCTGTTTCCAAGATTTAACTACGCTAAACTATGCCTCTACAAACATGAGTGTGCATATCGCTGTGGTGTGATGCTTTTAATTTTGGGAAAAGGTACCAAAGCGGCAATAATTGGGTTGAATGGAACCTCTAGATTTAGTTTTGTGGGAATATTCATACTGATTTCCAAAGTGTTCACACCAGCCTACACTGACTCCAAAAGTGAAGAAGTGTTCATTTTAGTGCGCAGCCCTGCCAGCACTTGTTACTGATTGATTTATTGATAATAGCCATTCATTCTGCAGTGAGATGGAGTCTCAGCATTATTTTCATTTGCATCTACTGAATGACCAGTGATGTTAACATTTTTCACATATTTATTTTGTATTTCTAATTCTTCATCTGAGAAGTGTCTATTCATTTCAGAGGTCCATTTTTGGATTGTGTCTTTAAATTTTGGGGGTCTGAATCTTTAGTTCTTTATCTATTCTAAATAGTAGTCTTTTACTGAGGAAAAGTTGGAAAATGTTTTCCCACACTATGGATTGTCTCTTCAAGGTGTTTGTCTCTTTTCCCAAAGATAAAGAGGCTGAACATCTGGAGTTGTTTTTGCACCTTCTAATCTGTTCCATTGATTCTCAGATCTTTTGCCAAAAACATGTTCATGTTATACTATTTTCATAGTATACTTTCAAGTCAGGAATTGTGAGTCTCCTTCATTGCCTTTGAGTATGGTATCTACCAAATATAGACTATTGTTTTCCATCCTTTCACTCTGAGGCTATGAATTAATCTTAAACATGTTTCTTGTATGCAGCAAATTGTTGGATCTTGCTTCTTAATCCATTCTGTCAGCCTGTTTCTTTGAGTCATGAATTGATGTAATAGATATTGGTACTTATAACTAATATGTACTGAATTCTCCTTGTCATGTTATTTTTCTATTGTTGGTTCCCTTTTTGAGCTCTGTTAATTGGTTGGCTTGCCTGGTGGATTCATTTTGCTGGGGTTCATGAAATTTTCATCCTTGTTACTTCTTTCTAGAATATCCTTTTGGACCTTTAAGGAGTTCTCATTTTGTGTTCATGTATTTCCTCAGTTATTTTCATCATGGAAATATCTTATTTCACCATCAGTTTGAACGACACTATTGTGGGTTGCATGAATCTGTGATGGAGGTTTTTTTGGGGGGCTTGAAATAGTTAACTCCAATCTCTCCCTTACTGAGAATTTGCATTTAGAAATCTGTTGTAGTTATGATAGTCTTTAATCATTTCCTCTAACAGTA
>NW_004955631.1:75475-77171 GCF_000276665.1 Chinchilla lanigera
TTACCCTCAGAGAAGAAAATTTAATAGAGGTTAGGGGTAAAAGTACAGAAGTAGAAGAAGATGAAAAGATCAGAAGCAAGAAAGGTCATGAAAGTTGTGGGAAACTGGTGAAAAATCCAGAAGGGAAAGAGAAAAGGAAGAAATAAAAACAAAACCAAACAGAACAACAGCAAGAAGGACTAGAAACCATCTTCACACTCATATAAGAACAAGAATAGTGAATAAAATTCAAACCAAACAAGAAAAGAATAGAGGAAAAAAAAGAAGAACATAAAAATTCTATGCTTTGCACAGGGCTATAGCTCAGTGGCACAAGTGCCTGCCTGACAAGCACAATGTGCTGAGTTCGATTCCTGATACCAAAAAAAGAAAAAAAGAAGACACTTCAGGGCATATATCTGCTGTCACTGGTAGACAGAATAAGCAGACAGGGTCCCAAACTGAGGTGACTAATATCAGTAGGACAGTCATATCCTTACAGCAACATAGTGGAAAGACCCAGCAAGCCTGCACCTTTTGATCCACTTTAAGCTGGTTTCTCACTGTAAGGCTGGACTCAGATTTGTTCAACCTGCAATGGTGCATGTGCCTCTTGTCAACTTCAGTTTGCCTCCTCGACTTCTGCTGACTTGTTCTTGGTAGCTTGACTCTGTCACTGGGAGCCGCCAGAGTGACCTTGCAGCTATTCGTGTACTGAGCTCAGTTGGTAGCTCTCCAAGATGGCTAACGTCCAGTTGGCTTCTCCTGGGGAACCTCTGAACCCAAATAAATCACCAGCCACTGCAGTCCTCGACCTCCAGTGTTCCATCCAAGTGGGACATTTCTCTGTGGAGTCCTCGGGGTCTGGTAGTCACTACATCTGCAGGTTCGAGCTGCCCTTCCCAAGCAGTAATATCTGGCTCAAGAAATATCGCTGCCTGCCACCTCCTTCTTTGTTGAAGTCTCCCTCTCTGTGGACTTCAATTCTTACTTCACATCCTTCCTGGGTCCTGGGGACCCACTTCCCTTTTTCTTGTCTTCCTCACATTGCCATACTCCAGTGTTTGAACACAAAATCTCAGAGAGACTCTTTCTCTGCTGCTCACCAGCCCACCAGCTTCCCAGAAGTCTTATCAGTATCATTTTGAGGATATTTGAGTCTATGTTTATCAAAACATTGACCTTTCATTTATTTTTGTTTGTTCATTTTCCTGATATTTAATGGAGATAGTGCTAGCTTTAAAGAATAGTTTGAGAATTGTTGTCATTTGAATTCTTTAGAGTTTGATGAATTTGGGATATGATAGTTCTTGAAGTTCTTCTAAAATTCAATGATAGCCCAGTCAGTACTAAGCTTTACTTTGTCGATAATTATAGGGCTGTTCTACCTTTTCAAATCTTTTATATGGTTTTAGTAATTCATGTGTGTCTAGATGGATTTCTATATCTTCCAGATTCTCCACTGTATTGAAATACAAATTTTTAAAATAGTTACTAATAATCTTTTGTATTTGGAGGGTGTCCATTGTGCTATTTCTGTTTTGGTATTTCTTACTCTATTAGTATATTTTTTCCTTTTGTTCTTTTGGCAAGTTATTTCCAAGTTGTAGTCTAATTTGTTGACAGTTTTCAACATATTGATTTTTTATATTTTTATTGTATTCATTAATTTCCACTTTTATTTTTATAACTGCTTTCCTTGTATTGGGATTGGATT
>NW_004955631.1:83198-83892 GCF_000276665.1 Chinchilla lanigera
AATGCCCTCCCTATACACAACAGAAATGGCACACTTGTCCCCAAGACAAAGCCAGCAAGAAAAATCTGACTCATGTGAGTAGCCATGTTCACTTGTAATCCCAGCCCTCTGAGAGGCTGAGACAGGTGGTTTACAAGGTAGAGCCCAGTCTGGGCAAGTTCACATCTAAGACAGACCTTGTCTAACAAAAATTGGTTTGGCATAGAGCTCAGTATGAAGGATCTGTTTTTTTTTTTTTTGTTGTTGTTCTTTTTTGTTTGTTTGTTTGTTTGCTTTTTTTTTTGGTTTTTCTCCAGTACCGTGAACTGAACTCACGACCTTGAGCTTGCCAGGCAGGCGCTTAGCTGCTGAGCTAAATCCCCAGCCCGAAAGATCTGGTTTTGATTATCAATATATGTCTAGACTGAAAGAAGTAGAAGAATGACAGAGGAAAGAAGTCTCTTCTCTTCTAAGAGATGCATCACAAGTACATAGGCATGTAAATTGGCGTTGATATTTCTATGCGAATGAGTTATTTTTATTTGTTCTTAACCAGGTATTCAATATACTTAAATCCATCACTTATATTTGTTGTTATGTAGAATTGCTTCTTTTCTAACCTGAAAAACATTATTTAATATGAACAGGACCTTTCAGACTTGTTTTCTGAAAATAGTTCAGACAGCTATAACCAAGATAAATCTCCACCAAAGCA
>NW_004955631.1:83992-85310 GCF_000276665.1 Chinchilla lanigera
GCAGTTAGAGAAAAGAAACAAATCACTTGTAAGGGAAAGCCCATCAGAATCTCAGGAGATTTCACAGCACAAACCCTCAAATTAAGGAAAGCTTGGAGTGAGGTATTTGAAGTTCTAAAAGAAAAGAAACTCTAACCCAGATTGATACCCCAAAACACTTTCTTAAAATTGATGAAGAAATAATATACTCCATGACAGAAAACACTTGAGGAAATTCATGATCACCAAATAAGCTCTTCAGATTGTTACTAAGTATACATTAGAGTGAGAAAACAAAGACCATAACCACAAAAATACAATAGAGAGAAACCACTAAGCAGAGCAAGCAATTAAACAGAGGAGAAATACAGGGAAACAACAGGAACTTAACATGAAAACAATACACCTATATATCAGTTGTAACCATCCACGTAAATGGACTCACCTCCCCAAACAAAAGAGACAGAATGGCAGAATGGCTCAAGGAGCAAGATTCAGATATGCTGCACCCAAGAAACGCATTCAACTCAAAAAGAAATTCATAGACTGAAAGCCAAAGCATGAAAAATAACACTCCATGTGACAGGATTCCAGGAAAAAAAAACAAAGGTAACTATTCTATTCACAGACATTATGAACCTCAAACCAATACTGATCACAAAGAGAAAGAGGGTCACTAAATACTTGTTAAAGGAAAACTCCCAGAAGAGATAGCAATCATAAATATATATGTACCAAACGCTGGTGCACACACTACATGAAAGAAATGTTAATGAACATGAAAAATCAAATAAGCTCTAACACAATTGTCATGAGGGACATTGATACTCCACTCACAATTAGATCAAACAGGCCAAACATCAACAAAGTAATATCAGAATGAGAACAACACTGTGAACAAATGGACTGAGTAGATGTCTACAGATGCATCCTACAACATCAGAATACACATTCTTCTTAGCTGCACATGGGAAGCTCTGCAAAATAGATCACACACTAGTGCATAGAACATGCTTAAGTAACTGCAAAGTAACTGAAATGTTCCCATGCATATTATCTGACCATAATGCAATGAAATTGAAAATCAATGGCAAAGGAAACCACTAAATTTACATAAACACGTGGAATTTAAATAACATCTGCCCAAACAATCAATGGGTCACAGAGAAAATTAAAGAAGAAATTAAACCGTGGAAATCTACAATTAAATGAAATTGCCAGTACAACACACCAGAACTTATGGTATGCAATGGAAGTAGTCATATTAGGGAAATTTATAACAATAAACACTCACATTAGTAAAACAGAAAAGCTCAAATAAACAGCATAATGTTCAACC
>NW_004955631.1:85995-86850 GCF_000276665.1 Chinchilla lanigera
CTCTTTAAAGAAATTGAAAGAGAAGCAATACTTCCAAAATCATTCCTGGAAGCAAACATTACTCTGATACCTAAATCAGAGAAGGACCCAACCAGAAAGGAAAACTACACACCAGTCTCCCAATAAACATACATGCAAAAATCTTTAATAAGATACTGGCAAACAGAATGAAGTACATCGTCAAGTAGATTACATACCATGACCATGTAGGATTCATCCCGGGAATGCAGGGATGGTTCAACATATGCAAATCAATAGATGTAATACATCACATTAACAGAGCTAAAAATAAAAATCATATGATCATATCAATAGATGCAGAAAGAGTATTTTACAAGTTCCAGAACCCATTCATGATAAAAGCCCTACAGAAAATTAGAATAGGTGGTCTTTACCTCAATCTGATAAAAGCCATCTATGACAAACCAACAGCTAACACATTAAACAGTCAAATACTGAAAGCTTTCACTCTAAAATGAGAAACAGGACAAGGATAACCAATATCACCACTCCTATACAAATAGTCTTATTATTCCTTTAGCTTTTAAGAGCTTTTAATTTTGAAATCATATTTGGAGTATAAAAATTTACTGTGATTGCAGGATGTATTTTACTTTCCCATTCCCTAACATTATCATTTTACAGAGTCATGGTAACTTTTTCTTGACTAATAAAATAACAGTAGGGGCTGAGGATTTAGCTCAGCATGGCAAGCTGAAGGTCGTGAGTTCAATTCCCGGTACTGGAAAAAAACAAAACAAACAACAAAAAAACCCAAAATATATAAAATAACAATAATGTGATACCTGTAAGTACACTACTGGGGGTGTTTGAGTTTCTCCAGTTTTTCCACGG
>NW_004955631.1:87504-88657 GCF_000276665.1 Chinchilla lanigera
TACATTATTCAACCTGGATTATTTATAGTTTTGGGAATAAATTTCTTTTTAATCCTTTACTCCATGCAATATCTAGTGAAAATGTGTTTCTGTTTCCTATCTACACATTAAAATGTTACAATCTATTTTCCATTTTTTGAATGATTATTATGACTCTTAATAATGACATGGCAGCATGACTTATTATGACGTGCTCACCAGAGAAGTGAAGCACACTTCTGGGTATGTTTGCAATGTTTACATAGACCAAGGACCTAAGAGAGGAAAGGCAGTCCTGGTTGTGGATGGCTTCACACAACGAACTTATAGCTTAGATGGAATATAAGAAAGAAAGAGGAGAAAGCTGGTCTGGATTTTTTAAGCTTCCCTTTGCTTGAAGGGTGCCTCTGTGGCTACCACTGCCACCTGTGGACATCGCAATACAGTTTCTTCAGCTTCAAAAGCAGACTCGTAGCAGAGATTCTCCATGGAGCTTCCAGGTCCACAGCCTTGAACCGGTGCTGTCTCCTTCACCCTTCAATTCCATGACTCCCCCTTCTTGGCCTGAGCAGTGACTGAAACAACTTGCTCACTGGCATGGAGAAGGCACGGTACATTCTCCTGCCTCTGATGCTGTATGCCTCATGAAAGAATACACATTCCGTATAATATCTATATATCTATATCTACTTAAACTGATCATTTACATTTGTTCCTGCACATAGTAATTTGTTTCTAGCCTAAATAATATCTTTGAAAAATAAACCTTGTGATATATCTGCTAATATCTTCCATAATTGTTTTTTAAAATATATTATGTTTTTATGCTTTAAAAGCTTTTACATTTGGAATAAGTTTTGTATGATAGAATATTTATAAAGACTGCACAAGTTGTTTGCACTTTCTTATACATATCTACAATAACACCATATAGATACACATGTTAATAAATCCTGTAATCTCTACTATGCATAATAAGTATATACATCTCCTATCATTTATTTTTCTCTAGATCATCTTACATAATATGGAATTCAATTCTAGGAGTATTTCCAAGAAACTTAAAAGAGGCATAAATTTCTCAAACTCATTTATTGGAGCCAAGAGCAGGCTATTTTTATGAGTCCTAAATAGTGATATTTTCTGCTTCTGATCTATAGACAGTAATGACAGT
>NW_004955631.1:89181-89845 GCF_000276665.1 Chinchilla lanigera
TGCCTCAGTGAATAAATCCTTTGTTGCTGTGCAAGAAGAAATGGGTTTTCCCCATGCCTTCAACAACCTAGACAACGCCAGGAGGCCTCAGAACCACCTACACAGCCCAAGTTTTCATCTAGGTCTCCAATCAAAAGCAATTCAGTGAAGGCAGGAACACACATACAGATGAGGCTGAATTTCTTGATATGGGAAAAGGAAGCAGAGATTATCGGCTAAATTTCACATCTAAGGGAGGCAATCGGGCCGTGCAGAGTTTATTTCACTGGTTGACCAAAACATGGGTCAAAAGTCACTATCTGTGAATGATCTGGAGATACCTGACATTTCATTGTTCACTGTTACTGAGGGCATTCCAAATCTCAGGGATGTGGAAATACTGGAGTGGTTTTCACAAGCATCCTGCTCCTCAACGGTGGAGTTCAGAGAGTATACCCTTCACTAATTCCTTAGGAAACAGATTCGTGAGGACAGCATCAGCATCCTTGAAGACGAGAGTCATTTCTCCCCTGTGTTTTACAGATCTTACAGACAGGAGCACAGTTACCCCACTGAGGTTGGAAGCACAATGAGTATAACTGGGCCATGGGGAAGGTTGGGCCACAAAGCAACACTCAGCCCCCAAAGATGCGAAGATGTACTTACTGCACTGGACAACAGGAGT
>NW_004955631.1:94375-95883 GCF_000276665.1 Chinchilla lanigera
TCCTCCCTCAGGGATTAGATGGGAGGTACCTGGCTCTCTGGGCGCGTTTCAGTGGGAATCGTGCTGGTGTGCATCCAGAACAGACTGGATCCCACGAGCCCTGGCGCTCCCGGTGAACTCCCTGTCTCAGCAAAAGGCACGCAGGGGATTGCTATTGTCTTTATGTGGAAGTTTAGTATGGTGTAAGATGTATCTTGTCATGAAGTTGATATGGATGAACCGTGACCATTAATCATGGTACATCAACTTAGTGGATTTTTGAAATATACAGCAGATTAGTAAAACCCACTTTTGCATATGCCTACAAGATATTTTCAGATATGCTTGGAATGTTCTCCACCTAAATGAGCAAACAAGACCACCCAGATTGGTGATGGCACCATCCAATGGGCTTGCAGTGTGTGTAGAATAAAAGGGGAAGGAAGAGCTGGTCTCCTGCAGTGGATGGGAGCTCCGCTTCTTCAGCCTTCCATCTCAGCCTCATCCCAGTTACTCTGGGTAAGATTCAAGGGTTCTGATCTGGGCTCTTGAACTGTTTCCTTACCCCCTCTTGTTCTACGACTCACAGCTTGTTTTACTGAGCAGGTACTGCATTCTCCTGCTCTCCAGCCCTGACAGCCACTGTGAACTCTCCTGCCTCTGTATTTTAAGCCTCCGTACTATATGTCTGTGCATGATTTTATATGTATGTGTGGTTAATATACATTCTATTGAGTATGTTCTTATAGAAACTCCTACTCTATACAATTTTATAATTTTCTTGAAATACAGATTGACTTACAGATATGGCACTATGACAAAATTAACATGATCATTCTTACTTCCAAGTGTCATCACAACGGTGATTTTGCAAGCTTTTGTCAAAGTTTAATACTTATTTCCTCTGTTATAATCAAGAAAAGCCAACATTGTGCGATCTGTCTTACTTTTGAGTATTCCACATTACCGTGAATCTTTTATTTCCTCTTTCACAAAATGATTATTATTTTATATTTTAATGTGTTGATAGATTATTTTATCAAGGAATAAACTCTTATAAATATACACATTTTCTTCCTACATATAGACTGCTAAAGATAAGAAGTTTTGCTAACCAATTATCACTGTAGGTAATGTCTGATTATACGGATATATTTCCCTAATAAGTCATGTTACATTTAGTAAATAAATAAGGGTAACCAATAAATAATTATGTTATGGCAAAGATTTCTCTGACAGCTTCTAATAAAGAAACATACTGAAGGATGAGGTGCGTGTGTAATAAAATTAGAGATAGAATTTCCATTTTAAAAAAATCTCTTTGTCAATCAGTATTCTTTCCATGTATGCAAAGTTTTAGCAGTGTAGGAAGGCAAGCATTGCAGTCTGTCCGAAAATGTATGTTTTTATGAACTGTTTAAATATCAAAAGTATTTTTCAGTTCAGCTCAGTATAGTTTTTTTTTTTTTTTTATTTTAAGGATAAAAGGAGGGAAACATTAACAGACATACAACATTTTACAACATATC
>NW_004955631.1:96874-103489 GCF_000276665.1 Chinchilla lanigera
CTAAATCTATTGGAAGAGAAAGTAGGTAAAAACCTCCAAGACATAGGGGTAGGCAGAGAGTTCATGAATAAAAACCAAATTGCACGTGAAACACTTGAAAGAATCAACAACTGGGATCTCATCCTACTGATAAGTTTCTGCACATCTAAAGAAATCACCAGCAGAGTCAAAAGAAACTCCACAAACTTGGAAAAAATTTTAGCTGATTGTCCCTCAGAAAAAGGGCTTCTATCTAGAACATATAAAGAATCAGTATAGTTTTTTTTAATCAGACATCCAAAAAGCACTGATTGCCACAGACTCCCAGCTCTTCCCCTGAGATCCCATACATGCTTGCCGAATATAGCATGCATAGATTTAATGCCTGTTACCTCTGGGGACCTCAGCAGTCCTGATCTGTGGCTAGGATTTCCTGTTTTATTAGGTAGTATCCATGGTATTTCAAATTTTGGAATAGAATATTTAAAGTTACCCCCTTGAAGTAGGTGTGGGGCTGCGTCCTATTTTCTGTTAGATAATCATAATGAAAGAATGGATAAATGGATATATGAGTGGATGGATGTGTGTATGGACACATGTTCAAATGTATGTGTTCACAATGGTATAGATGGGGAGATCGATTGAGGAGTAAATGTATCAAGAATAAGATGAGGTAGAAACACACATATGCTACAGAGATACATAATACTATAGGAACATAGGTAGGTGATAGATAGATAGATGGATGGATAGATAGACTATGATATACATAAAAAGGAACTGTAGAAAATTTCCAAATACTTCCACTGAACTTTCATACTTAAGCAACAAAAGCCTTCAAGGTTCAGCACGAGAATAAGAACTTGGTTTCCCAAAGTCACCAGAAAGTGTTAATTTCCAATTTCTCAGCAAAAATCAAGCATTGAGCATGAGCACTTGTGAAGAAAATATCTTAAAAAGTATTCAGTTAATCTAAATAACACGGTGTGATTCAATCGTTCCATTTCCCTTATTTTGAAGGCTGTGATTCGCAAATGTCCCACTTATCCCATCTCCAATGCGCTGTTATGTATTGTCATAGGTTACACTGGAAATGACAATTCTACTTGAAATTTCAGTCCAAAAGCTGAAAGGTGATAATTTTAAATTTGTAAATCAATGTCAAATATACTCTAATGATTTGCAAATTTCACTTGATTAAAAACAATTCACTACTAATATAATTTAAAATATCCTTTGATACATTTATTTTGCAGATATTTTACCCTTCAATTTGTTTCACCCCTTAAAAATTCCCAGTTCATCTTATGGTAGATGGTTTTAAAATGATGTGATACTTCTTATATATGAGTTAGATAGTAAAGAACAGAGAAAAATTAAATTTTTCTAAACATAAATATAAATAAGTAAAAGAAATTACACTTAACATCCATGCTCTGTTTTGAAATATTCATGAAAACCACATGAATAACTTTTAATATTAAAAAATAAAACCCTGTACAAAAGCCGCTGAAACAGCTTCTTAGTTTTATGTACAAAAAATAGCACAAGAAATTCAATATCATTTGTTCTTCTGTTCAACTACTTGACCAAATCTAGTCATCAGTGCCCTGTTTAATCATGATCCAACAGATCAAATATGGTGAACCAAGGGAGTTTTCTTCATAACAGCAGAAAAAAACCATACTTAGTGAATTTTGTCTTTGTTCTTCTTTAATGACACAGTTTCATAAAGAGAAAGATTTGGCAAAGAGCACATAGAATATGCACATGAAAATAGTGACATCCACAGGAGGAAAATAGGACAAATATAACTTTAGCATAAACTATGCCTTTTGGGGTATTGAGATATTTCAAAACCCTGCTCACGGGAATCACAGTCTACAAAGCAGCAAGGAAGCTTAAAACGGATTGTACAGAGACATGCACCTCTTTGCAGTCCCATAAGCCAGAGATCCTGTGACTGCACAAGACTCAGGTTTTCTTAGCCTACTCTTTTCCTGGCTATCTAAAACTGTTGCAACTCATAGGTACTTTAATGATGGTTGTCAGTGTCAGTTCTTATGACAGATTTTCTTACTCTTACATTTCTAAGAGTGGAGGGCAGGTAATACTGTATTTATTTCTCTACAACCCAGCTCCTTTTTCTTAGTAATTCAGACTTTCTTTGTCCAAGAAAACCATCAGCTACTGATTACAATTGTATACAATCCTGTCCCAGCTTTTAGACTGACAGAGCCAGTGAATGACCACACTCAATGTTTAAGATTTAAAATTCAGCAGTACTTAATGTACAGCGATTAGATCGCTTCACAAAGAGTCCAAGTTTTCTACTCAGGTGTTTGACAGTGTAGGTATGTGGGAACAGCTATGCTGGCAAAAAGAAATGCCATAGGAGGAGATTGTTTTTTAATTTACCTCATCTTTCCATATAATTTCAGAGTTAATAAAATGGAAATGAAAGGTCATAAGCTACTTTAAATGCCTTGGCATAAAAATTAGGGGATATGATCCTGAATTTCTTTGTTTTTCAGAATGCAGATTGACTGTAAATTAGTTACAGAGTCTCCACCTCTATCCCTGTGATGAGAGGGAAAAGGACCGAGCATTTGTGTTCATTACATCATCTACAAGGCATGTGTGAGTGTGTTGGTGGGTGCGTGTGTGTCTGTTTAACTTCAAACATCTCCAAAACTCTCTGAGGTCAAAGAGATATCACGTGCAAATCTTAGAAATCTGTGCACATTACTATGTTTTAAAATGTTCACTTTTATATGGTGGCACATACCTATAACCCCAGCACTTGAGAGGCTGAGGCAAGAGGTTCACTGTTGTTTTGAGGCCAGCATGGGCTACAAAGTAAGTTCAAGATCGATATGAAATATATAGCAAAACCCTATTTCAAAAACACAGCAAAAAAGTAATTAAAGTATTTATTGGCTTACCTTTTCGAAATCTATCCCAATTTTTGAACTAGTCGCTCTTATGGCATCTACCTTGAAGTAGAAGAACAATTTGTATAACTCTCCCTTTGGTTTCTCCAAATCTGTCTCTTAATCTATAAACTAGGGGTAATAATACAAATTTCTTTAAAGATAAGAATATGTAATACAAGAGTCACTGCTAATTTCCTATCACCTTGTCTGAAATTCTGTGTTGCTTTCATTGTTTCCATGTTGTTTTGTTTATGTCTGTGCGTTTGTTAATATGTTTTCATTCTTTTATCTTTAAAATTAAAAATGGGAATTTAAGTACATGCTAAAATCTCTAAAGTAATATAGAGATAAAAATACATAAGATAAATTAGCTATTGTGCATCTTTTTAAATGGGAGAAAATAGAATGTGCATAAACAAGGAAAAAACACAGCTATCAAAACAATATGTGGCAGGGCAGTGAAAATACACCTTTTATTGAACTTACTCTATATCTCCTGATTTAAGTGTATATATGTCAAAATTTTTACTTCACCTAGCCACGCTGAATGAGAATATTTCTAATTTCCAGCAAATAAAAGTCATTCCTAAACAAATTACAGTACATGAAGAAAATACAGAAATTAAAATAAATGTCAAAATAAATGGCCTCCAAGATCCTAGAGATACTCTAACCAAAACTGGTCTCCATTTCTTTTCTTCATTACTTTTGTCATTTTCAGTTAATCTAATTAATCAAAATTCATTCCTAGCTCATATATAGTGGTACTTGGTTTACGAGATTGATTTATTCTATGATTTGGGGGAAGAGGGCTGCACTTGTGTTTGTATGGGGAAGATGGCATCTATTTGTTTGGTCACCTGATGTGGAGTTTGTGAAGGGAAGCCAAATTTTGTCAACAGCTTTGTTTGTGAACTGAATTGTTTGCAAACAGAAGCATTTGTAAACTGCAGTATTACTGTATCTTCCTGAATATGTCTAAGTAATAAAATACTGTTGCATGTTTGAAGCTATGGGGTCATGAGAGACACAGAGGGCTAAGTGGAGGGGAGCGAGGTATGATGAAATATGCCTGTGAATGCATGAAAGGTTTATCACTAACATCTGAACTTGGAGCAGGCACAACCAGGCGTACTCCACTCAAGTGTGCTTCGTGTCCTGATCACCATGGATGGCCAGGGGAAAGGTACGTGCATCAGACAGTGAGATGTTGGCTTCACCTCAGTGCTTGGGGGGTTAGTGTGAAAGTGCAGCTCATAACAAGAGGTTCCAGGTTTCTATGCATTAGAAGAGCCATCTAAATGTCGCTCTGGAAAGCACCTGCACACGTCACAAGGGAACATTTCAGAATGGTTCCTCTTTCTCCACAACCTCTCCAGCATTTGTCATTGGTTGATTTCTTAATGCTAGCCATTCTTACTAGGGTAAGGTGGAATCTCAATGTTGTTTCAATTTGCATTTCTTGAATGACTAATGATGGTGAACATTTTCTCATATATTTACTGGCCATTTGTATCTCCTTATCTGAGAAATGTGCATTCATATCAGGTGCCCATTTTTGTATTGGGTCTCTGAATTTGGAGGGGCTGATATTTTTAAATTATTTATATGTTCTAGATAGAAGCCCTTTGTCTTAGGGACAATCAGCTAAAATTTTTCCAAAGGTTGTGGGTTTTCTTCTCCTGGTGATGTATTTAAATGTGCAGAAACTTTTCAGTAGGATGAGATCCCAGTTGTTGATTCCTTCAAGAGTTTCAAGTACAATTTGGTTTTTGTTCATGAAGTAACTGCCTATCCTACGTCTTCAAGGTTTTTACCTGCTTTCTCTTCAGATAGATGTAGTGTTTCTGGTTTAATATTGAGATCTGTGAACCATTTTGACCTCAGTTTGGTACATGGTGATAGGCTTGGGTTTTTTTTCAGTCTTTGGCAGGTAGCAAGCCAATTTTTCCAGCCTCATTTATTAAAGAGGCTATCCTTCTTCCAGTGAGTTTGATTGTCCCCTTTATCGAAGATTAGGTGGCTGAGTGTGATTTTGGTTGTGGCTGTTTCTTCCAGTCTGTTCCATTGATCCTCAGGCCTGTTTTTTAGCCAGTACCAGGTGGATTTTATGATAGTACCTTTATAGTATCATTTCAGGTCAGGGATAATGATTCTCCCTGAGTTGTCCTTGTTGCCCAGGATTGCTTTTGCTATTCTGGGTCTCTTCTGGTTCCAAATGAATTCAAGGCATGTTTTGTTGAGACCTGTGAGGTGTGCTAAGGATAGTTGAATGGGAATTGCATTGAATCTGTACAGCAGTTTTAGGAGTATGTCCATTTTCACAATGTTGGTTCTTTCTATCCATGAGCACGGAATATTGCTCCATTTACAGAAATCTTCTTTGATCTTTCTTTTGAGAGTACTGTAGTTTTCCTTGAAGAAATATTTGCCTTCTTTTGTTAGATGAATTTCTATATGTTTCCATTTCTTGAATGATATTATGAAAGGTATGGTTTTATTAATTTCTCTCTCTGTTTGCTGTTTTTATATAGTAATGCCACCTATCTCTGGGTGTTGACTTTGTATCCAGCTACACTGCTGAATTTGTTGATAAGTTCAAGGAGTCTTTTGTGAAGGCTTTGGGGTCTTCCATGAAAAGTATCATGTCATCTGCAAATAGAGATAGTTTTACTTCTTCCTTTCCTATCTTTATACCTTTTATTTCTCTCCTGTCTTATTGCTCTGCCTAGTGGTTCCAGAACTATATTGAACAGGAGTGGTGACAGCGGAAATCCTTGTCTTGTTCCCGATTTTAAAGTAAAACCTTTTAGTTTTTGTCCATTGAGAATAATTTAGCCCTTGCATTGTCATAGATGGCTTTGATCAGGTTAAGGTACAGACCATCTATTCTTATTTTCTGTAGTTTTTATCATAAACACATACTGGACCTTGTTGAAAACTTTTTCTGCATCTATTGAGATGATCATGTGGTTTTTGTCTTTGGCTGCATGGATATGGTGTGTAACATTTATAGATTTGTGAATATTGGACCAACCTTGCATTTCTGGAAAGAATCTGACTTGGTCGTGATGTATGATTTTCTTGATAATGTGCTGCATTCTATTTGCTAGTATCTTATTGAGTATCTTTGCATCTATATTCATTAAGGAGATTGGTCTGTAGTTCTCTTTCTTGGTTGGGTCTTTCTCCGGTTTTGGTATCAGTATGATGCTTGCCTTCAGAAATGAGTTAGGGAGACTTGCTTCCTTTTCAATTTCATGGAAGAGTTTGAGGAGTGTTGGTATTAAATGTTCTCTGAATTTCTTGTAAAATTCTGCTATGAATCCACCAGGGTAGATTGGCTTTTCTTTGTTGGTAGATTCTTAATCACTCTGTCAATCTCATTAAATGATATTGAGCTGTTCAGGAACTTGATATCTTCGTGACTAAACCTTTGTAATTCATACACATGTACGAATCTGTCCATTTCTGCTGAGTTTTCCATCCTTTGGGAATAAAGATGTTCAAGGTACGTGCTAATGATCTTCTGAATTTCTCTGAAATCTCTGGTAATTTCATTGTTTTGATTCCTTATTGCATGAATTGGAGTTCTTTCCTTGCTTGTCCTGATAAGGTTGGCTAGGGGTTTATCAATTTTATTTATTCTTTCAAAGAACCAGCTCTTTGATTCATTTAATTTTTGGAGGGTTTTCTTTGT
>NW_004955631.1:103589-104952 GCF_000276665.1 Chinchilla lanigera
AGGCCTCAAGGTGACCAGGGACTCACAGAGGTTCACTTACTATGAGTCCACTGCCCATCTTTAGACAAGGTGTCTAAGCTTCGCACAGCTCACAAGGAAACATGGAAAGCCAATTGGTTAATGTTAAATCCAGCTCAGAGCCACTTTCTAGTGGTGTCCAACAATAAAAGATATCATATTATTTTAATTGTTTGACTAAATTGATATTTATTTTCATTTCATAATAGAAAACATTCATGTATATTTACTCAGGAAGTTTGTTTAGGGAGTATTCTTATACAAATCATTAAAATTTCCCTAGTTTTTACTTGGAGATTTCCACTTACATTTTATCAAAGAGTATGTGGAACTCATTTTCTGATTATTATGTTCTCATACCAGAAACCCTTTGGAATTGTGTCACTGAAGTTAAATATGAACATAATTTGTAGTTGCCTGTTGTCTCTTAACCTTTGCAAATGTAAATTATTGATATGCTAGTGTCCTACACCTTTCCATCTACTGAAATAGCAACTCATGAAACCAACTCTGAACGTTGTCAAGATTTTGATGTGAGAGTTTATCAAGTGGAGAAAGTGGATGAAATCACACTTCTGAGGGCCCATTATCCAACACCTACAGCAGAGACTGTGGTCCAGAGCGGCTGATGTGGTCCCTGCTGCACAGATGCTGCCTGATAACAGGCAGGTGCACAGCATGGGTCTGCTGCCTCTCAAACCTGGTGTTATGGTTGATACATTGTGTCAACTTGGGGAGTCTAGAGGTTTGGCTAATAGACTCAGCAGGAAGCCAGGGTGCTTACTTTGTATACATCCTGAGCCTGTGGAAGAGCAGGGCATGGAGATTATGTGAGAGCTACACACCCCTTAGGTGGGGGTATCCTGTTTACAATGTAAGGCAGGGAAAGAAACTGCTTGTAGCCATTCCTCCGGTTTGCTCTGACTGCTTTGGTGTTCGGCTGCCATTCCCCCCTTTGCTGTTGGTGCTTTAATCTCTTCTGCCTCGGAGCCAGCCAAGTATGGACTGAAACCTCCACAGACTGTAAGCTAAATAAACCTTTCCTTCCTTCATTTTGGGTGTTGGGTATTTTGTCTCAGCAATGAGAGAAAAGTAACCAAGACACCTGGTAATAACAGGAGTTGGAGAAAATCACTTACCTTGTGATTCATCGATATAATTCATGCTCTATACAACCAAGGCTTATTCTGTCTCCAACAGTCCTTATAAAGCTCAAATTAAAAAAAAAATCTAAAGATTCTGGCACTGTCAAGCAAATGCATACAATTATTAGAGTGCATTAAAGATTCCTGTCCTTGCTGTCACTGCTGTGACACGATGCTCTTACACTCAGTATTAGCAAGCA
>NW_004955631.1:106011-107395 GCF_000276665.1 Chinchilla lanigera
ACTAGGTAGATGAAACAGATTTGAGTAAACTCTTTTCTTGTCAGAGAGAAAGGAATCTGAAATAATAACTTTTCAAAGACACAATACTCAAGGAAGGACTGATGCAAGATGTCCAGTGTAGGAGATCACAGAAGGGGTGGTTTAGCAGTGGAGCCTGGTTCTTTCTTCCAGATAAAGTCTATTTCACAGTGTGAGGTATCTCTAACAGGTGAGCAGAGCAGTGGACAGTGGGTTAGGGCTGACTGTACAAGGGGACTGTGCAGAGAACTAGCCCGTGTTTGTGATACAACCGCATTACACAGTTTCTTTATGCATCTGTGTTTTCTCATTTTGCATTTTCAGCTTGCCCTGAGCTTTCCTCAAAATCTTCTTAACATTCAGCTTTCATAAGGGCTGGAGATTTAGCTCAGTGACAGAGCACCTGTGTGGGAAGCACAAGGTCCTGAGCTCAATTCCCAGTACAAGAGAAAAAAGATTCAACTTCCACAACATTTGTTTATTACCGGTCTGTGTAATTTATCGCTGTTTAATTGCAGTGTATTACCTGGAATTTTACAAAATATTTTGTTTGTTTTATGATTCAAGTTTTTCACAGTAAGAAGTTGCATTTTTGGCAGGAGATATAGCTTACTGGCAGAAGTGCCTGCCTGGCAAGTGCAAAGCCCTGAACTCGATTCTGAGCACCAAAACTAAGTAAATAAAAATTAATAAAGAAATGAATGAATAAATAAAACTTGTATTTCTAATTCATGATCAGGTGGTAAGATTGAGGTGAGTGGATTAAGAAGTACTTGAATGAAAAGTATACTTTTATATGTATATAAGAAATTTTATCATTTTAAACTCTGGAGAAGCAAGAGATTAAATAGGTCAATATAGACACATATGTATCACGACCTTTGGGTCAAATCCTGGAGCAAAGCTGTAGTTCACAGAGGTACCTTTTGTAGCTTTCCTGTTTTTCATGCTTGTGTTCCACATCTTAGGTCATGGCAAGGCTGAGAAAGAAAAGCCATATCAAAAGGGAGGGCGTGGGCTTTCATAAGGGTAGCTGGGAAACAATGAGATTCTGGAATTATTGGGAAAATATAGGTAAAAATTTTACTGTCTTAACTCTATATTTTCAGACTTTGTACAGCTGCCTTTGGATTCAAGTACACATCTATTAAATCTAACATAATTAAGGGAGTGGATTCCTATTTTCACTCCCAAACCCAACTCACTGGATTTCCCATTGGTTCTAGGAAAACCTGTATATGCAAGACCCAAACTTCTATCTTATGCCTATAAAAAGTTGTCACACAGCCTCAATCTCTACTCCACAACGAAAGGACGAGGCCCTGAGGATGCACGTGAGTCCCCACCCAGCACCACCAGCACTGAG
>NW_004955631.1:107957-109857 GCF_000276665.1 Chinchilla lanigera
TTTAATGAAAATATGGAAGTCCAGAGGGAAAATACAATTGAAAAATTGTTATCAATTAGAAATCCTGTTGGAAAAAGTATTCATTTTAATCAGTGAATTTCATGTACTTGTTAGTTTTACTGTGCAATACTTAGGCCAGTGCCTTAACTTGTAAGTTTTAAGAATATCTACCATCTACAGAAAAAGTGTCCACACACACAGGGACATCACAGCAGTTTTGAGGTCAGCCTCTCTGAGGAAGCTCACGTGTAACTAACCTGGTGGTGTCTCACTCTTGTTATGGTGTCCACCTACCTGGCTGCTCAGGATAAGGACTTGATCATCCTGATGATCCGCTTGATGCGCTCCTGGGATGATCCTTTGAGCCACCTGAGGACTGCAGCTGCTCGCCTGCCGAAGGTTCCCCCGAGTTTCATGCAGTACACTGAAGTGATCCAGGAGAAAATGCAGCAACTTTTAGAAGGCCTGAAGACCATCGCCTTACAGGTGGGGGAGCCTCATGATGTCTGCCGGTTTCTGACTTTCAGTGTCCACTGTGTGTTTGGAAAAACAGTGGCATTCCTCACTTTATAGGAAAAGCATTTAGGCGGAATGTTGCACCTTCCAGTCTGCCACTAGTTAGAGCCAGAGCTGTAGACAACAGTGCAGATTCTGATGTCAAGGTGTCTCAGGACTCACGGTGCTTAGTGTGCTGTCTCCACTGCACTGTCCATGAACACCTCAGGACTGTCCCTTCATGGGTGGTGATTACACATTTTCCCTGGGCAGAAATTCAGAGAAGGCTACCTATGAAGAAATGTATCCCTCAAAGTGTTTTTGGACTTCCACACTGAAATTCTGTAGAGTTTTTCTGTTTTCACCTCACACCAAATCATAGTGAAGCCCTGGTTTTAAAGAATAATTCCTTCTGCTCGTGATCCAAAACAATGTATAACAAAGCTGTGAAAGGAGAAGCAGTTGTGATCATGTGATGCCTGAGCATGCACTAATTATATTGCAAGACATCATTAGTTTTATGAAGTTGAAATCTGTCAGATAAGTTTCCTCATCTTGTGAAATACTCACAGACCAACTTAGTCAAAATCCAAAGTTTTACTGTATTTAGGGGGAAAGGAAAATATCCGATTCAGATTTAATGGTGCCCGCAAACACCTGAATGCCAAAACCAAAGAGGACATCCTCGCATAAACACTTAAAGCCACTAAGGTTACCTTTCCTGGAATTTTGGTGCTTATAAGCTAAAACTCACACTGTTGCATTAAATCACCACAGATAATTTGTCATACTTTAGTAAATTATTGTTTTCAGTAAGCATCTCCATTCAGCTAGAACAATTCTAGCAACAGTGTTGTAGCAGGTAAGCAGCTTTCTAAAGTTCTCAGAAATACTGATTTATGAAAACAAGAATTCATGATTACAGAAATGATAACATAAACAGTGATATGTTTCACTTTTCATGTCTGAAGTACTTGCTCATATGTACTGTTCTGTCATTTTCATGAAAGAAGGTTATCCTCAACTCATAAATATAGTATAATAAAAAGTATATTATCCTAGGAAAATAGAAAGTAAACACTTCAGTTTTCAACTTATTTTCTTCATTACTAAGAACCAAATTCCTGGGATCACTGATTTGCTCTGTAACCCTTCATCTGTTCATTTTCCTCCCAATTACTCATTTGTTCCTGTTTGTATCTTGATACTTTTTAGTAAACATTCTTTAGGAACATTGCATCAAAAGTAAAATAAAGTTAAAAAAATAACGCAGAAATTAAGGTCACCAGTAAACGCACACACACACACACACACACACAGACACACACACACCTTTGAAATTAGAATAAAAAGTTTTTGTATTCTGTCAGAGAAAGTTCAGCAGATCAGTGTCTACCATGGCTCC
>NW_004955631.1:110634-114745 GCF_000276665.1 Chinchilla lanigera
TTCCTCTCTTTTTAAATCTTGAGTGAAAGCTAATAGAATTCAAAGATAAAATGCAGCATTTCTATGAATAATGTGCTGTTTCTCTCTTTGCTGACCAGATTGACCCTCAAATCTGGAACTATGGGGAACCTGTCCTCTGGAAAGAACTCCCATCTTTGCAGTCAACTAATGGAGACGTATTCATGGATACCTTTTACAACCTGTGCAGGTGCCTGCGCAGGGATACAAATAAGGTGGACACTTTCCTAAAGATTCTGAAGAAGCGAGAGGACTACGCTGACACCTCCTGACATCATACCCATTCCTGTTACTCTGAGAGGGTTCTCAAAGACCCCTTCCTTGAGAAATTTCTTTTAATTTTAAGGAATTTCACACATGCTCATTGTCAGGATGTAAACTGTCTCATCTTAAAAGTAATAACTATTTTTTCTGCACTGTTAAAATAATAAAAGTCAAATTGCTGAAATTTCTTTCCACAATCTAACAGAAATAATTGTCTCCAGCAAGAAGTTGCTAGCAACATTTCTCCAAGAAGTGTCACAAAAACACATAAATCACTATACTGCCTGGTAGATAAAGGTCAGTGTAACAGGTAGAGAAAAGACAAGGCTGCTGCAAGGCTGTCCTCCCCACGGCCCCCAATGCTGCTAAGATCTCAGGCTGCAAGTGATGCTGTGAAAATTGCTCGGGAACCAGGAGATCACACCTGAGCTGGGCCCAAAGTGCCACACACCTTAGTGAAGTAAGGTTGGAGCTCACTGTCCGTGCAGAGGAGATGCACAAAGTTACAGTGGGGTGATCCGCAGACAGCGGCACTGAAATTTGCCTAGGGATATTTATCCTAAACAACAAAGCAGGACCTTCTGTTCACGGGATTTTCCAGCTTCTCCATTCCCCCGCCCTTTCTCCTCCTGCTCATCCTTATCATCCTCGCCTTCCTTCTGTTAGTACTTTGTGTATAGGGTTACGTTTAGTTTTGTTACACATCTGAGTGAGTACATATACATTTATGTTTACTAACTGTATAATTATCCTGCTTTAGTAATGTAACACTCTAAGCTTTTCAGTCATAGTTCACTGTATCAAAAGTAGATTCTTTAAGGTATTAATTTTCCTGAAATGTCAGTTGAATAATTGGACACAATCTCTTTTATTTTCTCCATCCTCTCAATTCTACTTCTTCCCTTACTCTGCTTCTTCTATCTCCATTCCCATGTTTCTATCCATCTGTGTTCCCCTTCTATTTTATACTTCTCTTCGCTATGTTTCTCATTCAAAAACCCGAAACGACCCCAGTCATATATATAATGAACTGAATCCAATTTTTTGCAAGCCAGTTTCTGTTTCCCTTCTAGATCAGGGTAAGCTATTTAATCTACTTTAGTGTTTTAAGTCAATCATCTGCTGAGGAATTTAGGTTCCTGCTAATCATATTTCACTTCACAGTGCTTATAACAGATACCTAAGTGTAGATCTGAGATGTTTTTCAGAAATTCAAGTTTCTATTTTAAATTACTATATGCAGAGTTATTCTAAATGTCTACTCAAAATACAAAACTACATTTTTATGGAGTGAACAAGATATTTTTCTAGCACAAAAGAATCATAATTTGGATCACAGTTCTTCATAGTTCAACATGCTAAAGACTTGGAAGTTGGCATCATGCCACTGCAAAGGGGAGGCATTTATGAAATCTCTGTGTCACTAACAGTTTCCCTCCAGGGAGACAATGGCACCCAAACCCCTTCTTCTTCCAGTCTTTGGCTTCCTGAGCACAAGATGCACTAGTGCTTGACTCTACTGCTTCTCACAGAACTGAAAGCAGTGGGCATATTTGAGTATGAACTGGAACCTGTAAATTGTGAGCCGAAAGGCACATTTTTCCATTATTTGACTATCTCAAATGCTTATAACAGTGCAGGAAACCTAACACACTGATATTCTCTATTTGCATCTTCAGCAAAACTGTGAATTCTTTTCTTTTGTGCACTGGGACATTGCTTGCTAATTGGAATCAGATCTAGGCCCCATGCCTTACTCAGTCTTTGACTGCCCCTTGATATGGGCTGCTGTCACACAGGGGCAAGACATCGGAACGACAGTGGAGAAGGCCTCTCATCATTTACTCTTCAGGGGCTCCTTCCTCACTGCGAGGTGACCAGGTTCCAGAATCCCTGAGTTCCGTCTGTGTCCATCCACTGAGGCTCTTGCTAGCTATAAATGACTCTTCAGCTTTTGCTGTCCCCGTGCTCCCTGTCACCTGAAATGCTAGAGGCCTCGGTGGCTCCCTGCTCTTACAGTTCCCAAAGAATTTTGGGCTTTCTCTTAACTCTGATGCCGGCTTCCAATTCTGCTCTCTATGCTGAAATCAACTTATTAGGCTGTTTTTATTTCTCTCATTTGGAAATATCTCATTTTCTGACAATAAGATAGACATTGACAGAGCTAGGAATTGCAGACTGTCCCTGGGGGATTTAGCCTTAATGTACCCAGTACAGGTGGGAGACATCTCTCTTCCTGGCTCCCAAATCACTAACACAGAATCATCAGTAGATGATACAGGTCAGGAAAAAGTAATTGTAAAAATTTACAATAAAATTTTGTTTTTAAAAGTAATTTTGTAAAGATTTTAGAGATTACTATTGGCATAAAAGAAGACTTTCTCCTCTAAGTAAGTGTCAGATGAAATGCTCTGTACATGCACATACGGAAGGAATCCTTGTAATCAGTGAACCAATATTACTGGTAATTACATAAATCCAAGAATTACTCTCACTTATCTATACTTCTACTATTCAATGTCAAAAGTAGGAATAGAAATTAAGTCTCCTAGTTCTGATCTAATGTGCAATCTAATAAAGCTGGCTATTTCTTCAAATATTTATTATTCAAGGGAATACAAAGTTGAGTGTATCTTACTCTCCACATTATCAATCTCAGGCTCTGCATGGGATCCATGAGCCTCAAATCTCTCCTTCTGCCGTTAGCATATTTGCATGTGCTTGGAGAATTCCACAATCAAATGCCATCCTCAGACAACCAATAAGTAAGACTTCAACAGCAGATATTGACAAGAACTGGCCTTAAGAGAGATTGAATATTTCATCTATTTCCAATAAGTCTCAATAATTTTATTCATATTTTGTACAATCTTTCTTTGCTTTAAAAATGGTTACATGTATCCCTTGAGTTTCAACAGTCTCCTGTTTCTTTTTTGGGTCTGAGAGTCAGGCTCCTCCTTCAGCTATATTATTACGAGCAGTGCTTCAGCCTGGCTCTTATGCCAACCATGAAACCAGACAAGTATCCCTTCCTAAATGTCAGTGTTTCTGCTCGTAAACGTTCAATGCATTTTTAAATAATTCTGGCATAGAAGCCATATTTATTGTCAGATAGCACTTCATAAATATCACCATTCTACTACTTTTTATGCCATATTTACAGATGTCTATAACAACAGAGAAGAAAATCTACTTCTGATGATATCAGCATTCACAGATACTCAGCTGAGAAGAGGGAGTGAACGAGAAAAGAAATGAATTTGAACATATGATGATCATCTATTTTTAGCAAGCTTCAAAAATAGGTTCCGACCTCATGGTAGTGTGGCACAAACTTACTGATTCTCCTCACATTTTGCTTAGGCTAGCACTTCATGTTGAATATTTCTCTAAAGTACTGTCAATGTGGAGAGGGACAATATACAGAATAAGGAAAATGCCAATGGCAGGATGAGACCAGTAACTAGTATACTTTTTCAACATCTTTTTATACACTAAGTTTATCTTCACTGTAATCTCATAGATTTTCAAATTCCATATCATAGTGTGGCAAACTTGTGGCACTCATACTGCAGTGGGCTGATAGCTACCACTGAGGCCTGTAGAAGATTTGTCACTGCTACCATATCCCATGCATAAATGGGAAGTAAGAATATTTCACCACCAATGTGGGACACACTGGTCATACTTTTGAGCACTCCGAACTGCACTGTTGTGACAGAAGAGCAGAAGATAACTCCGAGGACATCAGTCACGTTTCTAAGAGAGGCAATTCAACACAAAAGCAAAGTAAAGGATGAATGGGATGAAACAAAAGATAGATTTCTTT
>NW_004955631.1:115818-117205 GCF_000276665.1 Chinchilla lanigera
AATCCCCTGTAATGGAAAATCAGTCAGAATTACACCAGACTTGTCACCACAAACCTTAACGCAAGGAGAGCTTTCAATGAAGTATTTCAAACCCTAAAATTATTGAGCCTGTGTGTATATATGCTGAGTAAATACATGCATGTATGAAATATAGGTGTGTACACAAGCAGAACTTGAAATAAATCCCCATATTGTGTATTCCACTTTTCAAAAATATTTTAAGGTATGTGCTAATTCATTTCATTTATACATTCAGTTGTTTTCGCTGACAAAAATGTTCTGTACTTTTGTTCTTTCTTTTCTATAAGGTAGCCTTTTTTGTTTATGAAATGCAGTGTTATGGTTGATACATTGTATGAACTTGGAGAGTTCAGAGGTTTGGCTAAGTGACTCAGCAGTTCTGCATCTTGGGGTGAAAAAGACCTGCATTTACCCTTCTTGGATGTTGTTTATTGTGCTAATTTGAGAAGTTTAGAAGGTTAACTATGAAACTCAGAAGGGGTGCAGGGTGCTTAATTTGTATTCACCTGAGCCTGTGCAAGAGGCAGGCATGCAGAGGGTGTGGGTGTAGAGAATGAGCCCAACCTCCCCAGAGCTGGTAGACTGCATAATAGAAGAATTGAGGAAGGACTGCCTGCTGGTTCTTCAGGGGAGCTCCAATGTTCGCCATCAGCTTGGTCGTCTCCTGACTTCTGGTGCAGACTGTTGGGCTTCTGTCTGGATTCTTCAGCCTTCAAGTGTTGGCTCTCTGGCCTTCATTGTAGATTCTTCAGCATTCCATCCCAGACCCATCAACCTTTTGATACGGATTTGCTCGGACACTGCAGCGAGCTCGAGGCCTGGGGCTGGGCTCTTCACTCTCCAGCGTGCAGACACCCTCTGCACGCTTCCTCATCCAACTCTGTAGCTGACCACTGTAAGCCAAACTTGTAATTTCTTGTACATGTGTTCATCTTGTATTATGTCTGTTCCTCTAGTAAACCCTGACTGATACACACTGTAAGTAACATTTTAGCCATTCTTTTAAATTATGGTACACAGCTTATTAGCTATTGTTATTCTCTAGTTATTTTGCTATGAATCATTCTATCTTTTGAAAGAATCAAATATGGTTTTTATATTTTCTTTATTAATGCCCACTTGTTTTACTTTAAAATAAAAATAAATTTAAAAATATTTGGAAGTTGACCTAAAATTACTTCTTTTTGGTTCTCATTGGTTATTGCTTCCTCTGACAGGAGGTGGGCAGCATGGGGGTGGACAACTCGCACTACACACCACTCTCTCTGGTTCTAGGGCACCAAGGAGGTGTCCAAGGAGTGAAGGAATGGAACATGTAGTAAAGCATTTTTATATCTGTCTGAATCAAAAATATAAATGTGACAAC
>NW_004955631.1:130907-132271 GCF_000276665.1 Chinchilla lanigera
GGATATCAAAAGGACAGAGGGCTAGGAAAGAACTACAGAGAGTCAAAGAGCCTGCAAGGACAACACCTCAGAATGGCAGGCACAGTACTGGAGAGCAACAGGATTTTTTAACAAGAGCCATACACACTTCTACTTGAAGAAAGCTCCACCTTTATAATGGAAAACTGAGGAGCACATTTGGGTAGATCAGCGGCCCCTTAATGGGTAGAAACTCATGCAACTGCACATTTTAGTTGAGGAACAGTTCCAGCTATGACATTTAGAATCTCAGTTAGTTCCTGGAATGCTCCTGTCTTTGTTATTCCAAAGAGATAGGGCAAATGGAGGTCATTGCAAGATTTAAGAGCTGTCAAAGCATGCTCACCTCCTATGTGGAGCACTGCAACCAGGAGTGCAAAACCCAGTTTCAGTTCTCAGAGCCTGGCCCCTAATTATAATTGATTTAGAAAACTGCTTCTTTAACATTCCTAATTTTCCTGCACAGAGGAAAATCATTCCTCTTGTTTGCCTTTTATGGGCCTAGTTTAAACTTTAAAGAGACAATGTAGCAATATCAGTATGTTACACCACCTCAAATATGTGAAATAGTCTGACTTTGTGCCAACTCTTTGTACTACAGGCTTTGCAGAGTTAGACAAGCCTATCCTTCTGTCTATACAATTTATTATAGGGTTGGTATCTTACTGACAGCTCCAATTAAAAAACAAGTCTATGACCTCTTTGCAGAAGCAAAATGAGATTTACTATTCTTTCATCTCTGCATTGCTCCGACAAGGTATAACTGTCCAGTCCTTATTATTACCTGGGAATACTAGTGACTAAGAGAGCAGTAAGGCCACAAAAGCTATAGATTCATAAAGATCATTTAAAACTCTGAACGATTTTCAAAATCTATTGTGAGACATAAATTGGATAAGGACAAAATCGGGTATTGCTAATTTTCAATTAAAACATTTATGTAACATTTTAAAGGGAGATCAAGCTATTGATTCCTCTAGCAGTTTATCTACTGAGGCTTAAAAGGAACTAACTTTGATTGAAAGAATGTTACAGGAGCATCAAGTTTTCAGAATAAACACAATTTATTTTCTTATTCTTTATATTTTAAATACTCCTCATTCTCCCACAGGTCTTATAGGACAATTTTATGATAAACAAATTTATTCTATTGAGTGGCTTTACTTTTCTAATCAGTTCATCAAAACCCTACAATTACATTTAGTAAAAGGTAAACAATTTATATGATCTGAAGAGAAACCAGAGTAGTGTAATTATATTTAGAACAAATTGCCGAGGTTGTCACTATGGGAAGGACAAGACCCAAACAACATGGTATTGCTCCTGCTGTAATCGTATTGCCAACT
>NW_004955631.1:133406-134725 GCF_000276665.1 Chinchilla lanigera
ATTATAGGAATCCCTTACAACCCTCAAGGACAAGTGATTGTAGAAAGAACACACCTATGTCTTAAAACTCAGTTACAAGAGCAAAAAGGTGGAGCACAGCTATCCCCAAAAGCACAGTTAGATTTAGTCATTTTTGCTCTAGACTTTTTAAATCCAGCTGCAGACAATAAATTGACCCCTGCAGAACTTCATTGGTCAACATCCCACGATGATGTCCAATGTAGGGCTCGAGTACTTTAGAAAGACATCAACACAGGGAAATGGGAAGGACCAGTTCAGCTAATAATGTGAGAAACAGCTCATGCTTGTAATCTAACAGGTGATGGATCCATGAGGTGGTTGCCATCCAGGAATGTGCAACCTTGGAAGGAGACACAACTAACCCTGGAGACAGTCCCACATGATGGCTCCGCCAATCTGAGCCCTCCAGAGGATGAGCCCATCCCACAAGACTTGACCCCAGGCACCTGCCAATCAGACAGTAAATTTACCACCAACCCCTGAAAATCTTTTGGTTGCCTTAATGGCTCTGCTGGCAGTATCCTATGTGTAATGCCAGTTTCAAGAACAGCGTATTGAATTTATGTTCTTAATCCACAATTACTTAGACCCAATACTTGGGCAGATTATTTACCTGAGATTCATCATGAGCTAGATATGACTGGCCCAAATTTAGATAAATGTTTTTATTTTTTCCAAATTCTTCTTTTAAGAGATCTCTGTTAATTAACCTACAAAAATGTTCTGACTAGTCTTTTTATAATTGCAAACTGTTATTTATACTTACACTATGATTTTATAAGCAAATTGTTTTGTGTCTATTTTTTGGATTTTTTTTCTCTCTGGGTAATCCATAAATAGCTGTTTTATTTGCACTCAAAAAATTTTTCTTGTTTTTGAATTTTTGAAGCATTTGTGTATAATTTAATTTGGCTTAGAGATAAATGTCATGTGAAATTAAGGGTGTACTTCCACCAAAGTTTCCAGCTGGTCAAAATAGTGCCAAAATTGGTTTTATAAATGTCATGTGTATTGTAGTTTATGTATTATGACATGAGAGTGTCTCACTGTTCAAATTTAATGTGTTAAGTATTGAGATTTCTTGGTGTTATTATTTGTGACTGGCTGTCTCCCCAAAGCCACATGCGGTCATGGAGTGGGCTTTCAGAGTTCATGATTGATCCATAGTCCAATGCTAGGATTATGGGTTTGAGAGCCACACCCACCCTGGTGTGGATAGTTTGCAAATGTAAGGGAGAAAAAGAGGCTGCTCTCCACCATTCCTCCCTTTTTGCTCTGGTTGCTTTTACTATCTACTG
>NW_004955631.1:136392-142110 GCF_000276665.1 Chinchilla lanigera
GACCACCTGACATGGCAGACCAGGATTGGGAAGAAGCATGGGAAAAGGAAACAGGATATTACACAAAGGGAAGTAGGAAGTCATAATTTGACACAGAGGAAGAGGGGTGGAGCTTAGTACATGGCCTCTAGTGGCCAGTACCATATTGGCTTGGCAACATAGTGGCTCAGCATCATACCACATGACCTCCAGCGCCATACTGGCTGGATGTCATGGCAACTCAGCAGGAAATACGATGAGGCAAGAAACCTATCATTCCCATCTTTTGGTTATAGGGGCCAGCGACTCCTCTTAGACTGCTTCCTGCTGAATAGGGGCATCACTATGACAGTGGCAAGGGGACAATGGGTGTTGCTTCCGTGAATGCCAGTGTTGGGGATGTCTACAAGAGTGATGAGTTCATTGGGAGTAATTGCTTGAAGTCTGGTTTGAATAAAACTAGACAAAAGTTTAAAAATGCAGGGCCCTACAAGTAAACAGATTATTATCATGATTATAGGGCCCAGAAGCTCTAGCGAGAACGGTGCTCATGACCCAAAAGCGTCATTCCATCAGGGTCATGGTGTAGCGGGAGAGAGGTAGCTTTTTAGCTCTGGGAGCTTATGCTCAAGCCAGGTGTAAAGATTTTTTATCTTGTCCATAATGATCCCAGATTCATTTACAAAGTAGCAACATTCTTCTCCGAACATAGCACAGGTGCCTCCTCTTTCAGCTGTCAGGATGTCAAGGACACATTGATTTTGAAGGGACTTCAGCAAGGCTATTAATTTGTTTTTCAAGGATGGCCTGTTTTATTCATTTTACTTTTTATTTAGGAGAGAGATCAGCTATGGTATTATTTAAGGCCTGGTGAGTATAGTTACTTAGGGCCTTAATATGTATCATATAACACTCTCTTTAGACAAGATTTGGTAGTTTTCAGTAACAGGAATCTAGCATATTTACTGTTGTTTTATCTGTATAGTTACTTGGAGTTTTATAGTCTCTAGACAAGAATAAATCAATTTCTTGGAGAAATTAGTATTATTATGGCATTGTTTTTACACATCTTTATAGTTTTCTGTTGGATGTTTAAGACCAAATTAAGGTGAGACCTGCCTTAATTAAAATTCACTTATTGGTATTTACCAAGGTCAGTTAAATCTGCTCAGGATTTATCTTGGAATCATGTACAGTACCTCTCAGTACTTCTGGCAGTGTCAGCCATTTGAATTAGTCATGGACATTGCTTGATCAAGGTGCTTTTTGTGAAAGCTTGGGAGACTTTCTCTCCTAGTGACTCTCCTTAGGCACACTATATACCATAGAATCATTTTCCTCTGTGGTCTCATAATCTCCTTGATCAGAAGATGATCAGGGACTCAACTGAGTTACATGATGTTGCAGCAGAGGTTCTCTTATGTCCCGAGTCTTTACCGATCTCAGAGGCCAAGGGCAAAATATTGGCTGTCCTCTTAGCCCATCCGTCTTTCTAATTTGGTCTCCAAATCTCAACTGAACATCCAGAAGAGAAGATTAATGACATTATATTGTAATGGGAGCAGTGAACTTAATTATTAAAATTTTACCCAAGTATTAAGAACCTTGAAATATAAAGTACAGCCAGATAACTATTACTTCTTACAAATCATGGATGTTCTAATGATTGAATGCATGTGGAATGTTAACAGACAACAGTTATAGAGCTTTACAAAGAAACTGGAAGTCAAAAATCATACATAGTATTGTAACACAACAAGCATGATGACGTTTTTATAGCACAATAGAATAGCCCTTTTAGTCATCATCCCTACTTAATACATAAGGAGATTTTACATAACTTGTCCTTAGACAGGATGTCATTTAAGAAATTTGTGATATAGTCTGGGCTATTTAATATCTAAGCATCTCTAAATGTAGTGGCATATACATAGCATGTACATCACATAAGTTTTTGTTAAAACGTTAACAAATAAATGATGACTGCATATTGGGCTGACATGAACCCCTTAATAGAAGTATGTGGAGCATGAAAGAAAGGCAGATGTCTAAATCTGAAAGAAAATGTCTATTACTTTTATAAACAATCCCAGTTTTACATTTTAGAATATTGTACATTTGGAAGGCATGAATACATTTAATATACCATGAAGTGGACAATAATGAATCATTATTTTGTTTTGTAATTTAGTTTTGCAACAATAACATCTTTTAATAGAAATACCTTAATGACTTATTTTCAAAAACTTGACCTTTTGAGAATGGCTAGTGTAAACATATCATAATGATATACTTTGAACAATATTTTTTGAGATGTCTCCCATGAGGCTATGAAGATTACTGGGGCTCCTTACTAATGAATAAAAACTGGTTGATGTTATTCCAGGCAGCTGCTTTTTCATTCATCAATTGGAGTCCTGTCCAACAATCTCATTTCACTCTAAGGGATTTTTATTTAATTATCTTAAGCATTTTTTAATATCCTATGAACATTTAATTATAATTTGACATATAAGTTTTTGAACAGTGAGACACTGTCAAGTTATAATGTATCATGACATTTATGGTACCAATTTTAAACTAATTTTGACCAACTGGTAACTTGGTAGAAGCAAATCTTTAGCTTAGATGACATATAACTATAAGTCAAATGAAATTAAAGGCAGTTGTTTCAATAATTAAAAAGTAAAAGAAGAAAAGTTTGTTGAACTCAAATAAAACAGCTGTTTAAAGACTGGATAGAGAAACAAACAAACAAGAACACATACACAAGAGAAATTTGCTTATACAATCAGAGTGTACTCAAATATATTTTTGGCTAAATTGAATTATAATAATTTTTCACAATTTTTTAAGTTTATAATTATAGAGACTGGTCAGGACACTTATTTGTATTTTTTGTGGGTCAGTTAGAGATCTCTTATAAGAATTTGGAAAAACTTAAAACTCTTTATCTATAACAAATATATTTTTAGTACTTTATTAGAGTTAAGAATATCAGCAATTTTTGTCTTTTGACACCTAAGGTATTGTGACCTGGAGAGGCACTGTACAGGGTGAAGTGTTGAGTGGGGTTAGGGGGAGTGAGGGCTGGGGCCCTTAGAAGAGCCTGTTTGGTGGCGAGACCAAGCAGATCAGCCAGCAGTGAATCTGGGGGCCATAAGCTCTCCTGTGAGGCAAGGACCCAGTGGATGGCCTACCCACTCTCTGGTGGCTACGACACTCACACTTCCAGTGGCCCTTGAGGTTGCAGCGTGGAGCAAGACTTCTTGGGTGGTGATGGGCTGGGCCAGGCTCATGCCGAGGGTCCTTCCTTGCCACACTTGAAGCATGATCCAGGAGGGGTTCAGGCATTGCAGTTGGCACCACCTTGTTTGGCATCTGCCTGCTTAGGCTTGCCTACTTTAGGAACGGCGAGTGCCACTACTAGAAGCTCATTTTGATACTGGGCAGCTGCCTTAGCAACTGCCAGCCTGCTAGTCTGCTTGTCTAGTTTTTGTTGTTGCTCTCTTATTGAAAACACAAAAGACCAAAGCTAAGAGCCCTTTTTGTGAGGACTGAGGGCCAAGCTCAGATTTTAAAAATTGAGCCCAAATATCTAGGGCTGACTGTGATATAAAATGAGAGTTAGCAAGTATTACCCCTGCATTTGACTGTGGATTGATGTCAGTAAACAGACATAGAGTCTCGATGAGATGGGCCAGAAATAGAAGGATTTTCATTGTCCCTCTGAGTCTGCTCCACAAGTTTATTATAATTTACGGGCTTGTGAGACATCTTTTTAAGGCCTGCCATAATACAGTCGATCATTATTTTGTTCTTGTGGGAGCCCTCAGGCCCCTGATAGTCCCAGGGGATCTATGAATGGCACTGCAGCAGATCCATCAGGATAATCAGGATTAGCTTGGTGCTTAATGTTAGCTTCCTGGTGGACTGCATCCAATAACTCTTCTTTGCTAAAGAGAAAGTGTTGAGTTGAGAATGGTGAAAAGATCTTTATAATGCAAATCATAAGAACTGGTGACAAATTCTAGCTGTGAAATCTATCTGTGGGGATCAGCTACAAGAGACCCCAATTTATTATAAATTTGTGAAAGGTCAGAGAGGGTAAAAGGAACATGAATATGAACTTGCCCTTCAGGTCTGACCTATCCCCAAAGAGGGCACACAATTTGAGATTGAGAGGAATTAGGAGGTGGTGAAGGGTGAGAGGAGTCTGGGGGGGGAGTGACAGTAAGCAAGTGGAGTCAGGGCAAGGTAGCAGAGGCTGGCCATGTGGTCCTGCAGCAAGATGGCTGCTGGAGAGCAAGCAACTCATGACAAGATAACTGCCAGTGGCCATGCAACTTAAAGCAAGATGGTTACTGGTGGCCATGTGGCTCAACACAAAGTGGTTGCCAGTGGCCCTGCTGCTGGCAGTTGCCATCTTGTGACTTTTTACCATAAACCCTCTTAGATTGGGTGTGGTGGGCTGGAGGCAAGGAAGGCAACACAGGAGGGGGAGAAGAGGAAGAAACTTGAGATGAAATAGAACTATCTGGAGGGGATGGGAACCCATCAACTAATTGTGGGGGAGGAGAATGAGACCAAACCTGTGGCAGAGTGTGTGGGGCTGAGGGCAGGGATTATGGTGGAGGAGTGGCGGAGGGGTAGGTCAGAGGATGGTGTGTGGCAAATGCGGGCTAGGCCAACTGTGGGCTTGGGAGATGGAGAAGGCTCAGAAATGGGCAAAGATGGGTAGAAAGAAGAGGATTTGGCTTCTTGCTGAGATGGCAAGGGCAAGCAGGTTTGCCCATCTGGCTGATTAGGATTGGGTGAGAGGAAGAGGGTAAAGTCTCAGCTCGTGGAGACTGAGGAGAAGGCAGAGGGGAAGCAAAGGCAGGGGGAACATCGGCAAGAGGGTCAAGAGAGGCTTTAGGAGGAGATTCTGGTGGTGTGGAAAAGGCCAAGCATATTCGGGCCATCCCACATGCCTGAAGGAGAGAAGGTTGTGCCTGAGAGCAATAAAAGCATGAACATAATGCAATTCCTTCCATTTGTTGTTGTGACAGCAAAAATTGTCTAGGTCTCCAAGGGTATTAAAGTCAAAGATACCATCCTCAGGCCATTGACTCTCATTGTCTATGTTATATTGAGGCCAGGCTTTCTGGCAATAAAAGATTAATCGTTTTAGTATAACAGTGTCTCTTACTCCCAAAGTATTTAAATTAGACAAGAGACAACTCAGCGGAGTGTGGTTTGGAGGGTGGGGAGTAATGTTCCCCATTCTGTGGCAGAATCAAAGATGAGCCAGAGGCTGAAGCAGATGGTTCTCAAAATCCCTGAGAAGGCAGTCACCTTTTTTGGATGCAAGAGAGGTTAAAATGGTCAAATCCACCCTCCCAATTGTCATGAAGAAGGCAGAAGGGCATCCTGTAGGATGGAAAGACACAGTAGTCCTGAAAGGGAGACCTGATGTACGCCTACGGTCTTCAGGAATGGAGCAAAACTGAAACAGGAACTCCCAGAATGGAACGAGGCTCACCTGTGAGAATTGGAGTGGGCTGGTGTTGGATGAAGGCTGGCAACAGCAAATATCTGGACAAAGGAAAAAGTTTCATTGGCAGAGGGCTCAAACCAAGGGAAAGAAAGCTCTCTCCCTCAGTAAGGCCACACAGCCTGCACCGAGTCATGGCACCAGTATGATAGATTACCTGCTCAGAGAGTAGTAGGTCAGAATAAAATGCCTTTATTGTAAGT
>NW_004955631.1:142965-144765 GCF_000276665.1 Chinchilla lanigera
ACAAGTTGCTTCAGATGCTGGATGTGGAACTACAGGACTTAATGTTAGCCCTGCTGGATGTTGGACTTGTTGTGGTCCCAATTTTTTGTATCTTCCTGTTTGTACTATTTGGAATGGTAGTGTTTACTTTGTGACATTGAATGTTGGAAGCGTTTAACTTTTCATTTGTACAGGGGCTTACAGGTAAGAGTTTGCCTTACACCTTCAAAGAGACTAGGGACTTGGACTTGTCAACAATGCTGAAACTGTTAGGACTTTGGCAACTCTTGCAGATGGACTAAATGCTGTTTGTATAAAGGGATGTGCATGAGTATTTGGGGGGTCAGGGATGGAATGTTTTGGTTTGTGTCTGGTTGTCCCCCCAAAGCCACATGCACTCATGTGGCAGGCTTTTAGAGTTTATGATTGATCCATGGTCCAATGCTGCGATTATGGGTTTGAGAGCTACACCGCCCTGGGGTGCATAGTTTGCATTCATTGTAAGGGAAAGAATGAGGCTGCTTGCCGGCATTCCTCCTGTTTTTGCTCTGGTTGCTTTTGCTGTCTACTGCTGCCGTGAATGGTTGCCCTCTGCCATGTGCCACTCTGCCTTGGGACCAGCCACGTATGGACTGAAACATCCATAGACTGTGAGCTAAATAAAGCTTTCCTTCCTTTATTTTGGTAATTGAGTATTTTGTCTCAGCAATGACAGAAGAGTAACCAAGACACTTGAGTTATTAAAATTTATTAAAGCAATAAAAAAATCCCTTAGTGAGGAGAAAATATTGCACAGGACTTAGATTGATGAATAAGGAAGCAGCTGTCTGGAAACATTCTTCCAGTCCTTGTTCATCAGTGAGGAGCCCCAGTAGTCTCCAAACCCTCATGGGAGAAACCTCAATTAACACTGTTTAAAATATATTACTGTGGTATATTTACATTGGCCATCATCATAAGGTTAAGTTTTCCAAAAATAAGACAATAAATTTTTCAGATTAAAAGATGCTATTAGTACAAAACTAAATTAAGAACTAAGATTGTGACAATCCATTATTGCTAATTTCATGGTGTGTTAAATTCATTCATGCCTTCCGTATGTACAGTATTCTAAAATGTAAAACTGGGATTGTTTATAGTGATAGATGTCTATCTTTCTCTTGTGCCCCAGATAATTTTAACAGGAGGCTTATTTCAAGCCAATATAACGTCATCAGTCAAATGCTAATTCTTAGCAAACACCTATGTGATGTGTATGCTACGTATATGTAACTACGTTTAGGGATACTTAGATATTGAACACCTCAGGCAGTGTTACAAACTTCTTCAATGTCATCCTATTGAAAGACAGCTAATTTTTTAAAAGCTTCTATCTTGGCTACTTTTCTCTCATTGCTGAGACAAAATACCCACTGCCCAAAATTAAGGAAGGAATGGTTTATTTAATTTAGTGTGTGGAGGTTCTAGTCCATAATCAGGTGGCTCCAAGGGAGGGTGGCCTGTCATGAGGGCAACTGTCCATGGTAGGAGAAGTCAGGAAAATGGCAACAGCCAAGGGTGGGGCAAAACTAGCCTCTTCTCCTGCTGTATAATGTATGCTGGCTATCAACCCATGCCCACACCGTGTCAGTGCCCTCCTTTCCCACAAGGTGAGGATATTCACAAAGTAAGGACCTTGGCCTCCCTGCTGAATCACCCAATTGAACTTTTATACTTCTCAAGTTGACACAATGAACAACATTTTAGAGGGTTAAAGGCATGTCCTTTTCACCCTAGGATGTAGAACTGCTGAGTTACTCAGTTAAGCTTCTAGACTCCTCA
>NW_004955631.1:146230-147010 GCF_000276665.1 Chinchilla lanigera
AACTAAGATGGCAAACACTGGAAACTAGATGTTTTCTTTGGAATACTTTGCACAGTGTTCTGGTTGTATAAAACAGCAAAAAATAAAATAATTTGTTCTATTTTTAAAGGGTCCTGAACAACTTATTGGAGTGCCCTAAGTGACTATATAGGGACATCTGAAGATGAATAAGGCTACCTTATACTGTCTTTTTTAGAAATTTTCTTTCTTAATTTCTCATTAGTACACACTTGCAGCACATAATTAAATTCACTGTGAGAGCCGGCACACGTGTGTAACCTGACTCCATATTTTTCATGCTCTTCCCTGCCCTCCTTGTCCTTCCCTCCCCTCTCATCCGCTGGCCACCTTTCCATGTGCAGAAGAGCTCCTGTTTTCTGTGGCTTCACTTTGGTTTGGTGTTTAATCATACTTTGGTTTTCTGAAATTGATAGTCATGTACCACTTAAGTTTGTGTGTCTGACTTGTTTCAGATCACCTTATGGGTCTAAAGGTGCACTCCCTGTCCTTACACTACTTTAAGTATTTTATTCAAATCTATGGGAATAAATGAAGAAAGAGTTCTAAAAGAAGAATTACAAACTGGTTAAGAAAATGAATGAATGTGCCTAAAGAAAGGTATTTTAAATCTTTACTAGAAGTTTTAACTACATAATAACAGCCACCGACAGAAAAAAATACGAAAGGAGGCATCACTACTTTGATAATAAAAGGTAAAATAAATTTGTAAAACACACTAAAAATAAAGCCTTTTAGAATCACATAAAAGGCATTTTATTT
>NW_004955631.1:147980-148867 GCF_000276665.1 Chinchilla lanigera
ACAAAACATTTCATTTACAATAACAAGAGAGTAATCCATAGTTATTTGACAGGAGAAAACAGGAAAATGTTACTCATTATTAAAAGAAAAAGCAGTTAAATGAGGTCATTTTTGAGACTAAAGTTGTTAGAAATTGAATATAAGAATTTTAAAGCAATTATTTCAATTATGATCAAATGATCAGAAAACATTTGTTTATAAAGAATGAAAATGTGAGATTTTCAGCAAAGTGCAGAAAAAATAAATATCTAGCACACACAGCGTCTACTTTTTTAAACCACAAAGGTTATTAAGAGTAAAAAGGGAATTATAAAGTGGTCAGTTATTATTGAAGACACAATAATATAAATTACTTAAATTACAGAATAAAGAAAATATGATAGAAAAATGAAAAAAGCCTCTGAATTTTGTGGTACTATATCAAAGGGGCCACTGTGAAGAGAAAACTCAGCAATAACTTCAAATAAATAAATAATTATCAAACATCTCATTGATGAAAATAATTATATACAGACATAATCTCAGTGAAGGTTGAAGATAATCAATCCAAAACTAGAAAAATTTTTGGAAAAAATCCATTGAGTACAAGAAAACAATGATTACCTAACAATGGACTGAAATATTGAAGGTTTTGAAAAAAAATATGAACTTCCATATTTAAATAAGTTGGAAAAATATCAAATGTTGCTGTCTAATAAACTATGTTTCAAAAATAAAGGCAAAGTGAAGACCTTTTACACTGTTATCAAATGAAAGGATTTGTCCTGATCAAACTTATCTTATAGGAAATGCTAAAGAAGTGCTTTTAGCGTAATTAGAATTGACATCAAAGACAAACACAGAACTCTAGAAGAAGCAAAACATACCAGCTATGGTAAATATGTAAT
>NW_004955632.1:0-1268 GCF_000276665.1 Chinchilla lanigera
ACAAAGTCCACAGAAGGGAGGAAATTACAAAGATCAGAGCAGAAAGTAACACAATGGAAATCAAGAAATAGTACAAAGAATGAATGAATCCAAGAGTTGGTTCTTGAGAAAATGAATAACAGAATGGAAACTAAGAAAACACACAAAGAATTACTGAATCCAAGAAGTGGTTTTGAGAAAATGAATACAATTGAGAAACTCTTAACTACCCTTGCCAAAACAGCAAAGAAAACATTCAAATTCAAGCAATGAGGATTGACAAGAGTGAAGTCAATACAGACCCTGTGCAATCTCAGAAGATCACCAATACCTATTTCAGAAACCTTTATTCGCATAGAATGAAAAACACAGAAGAAATGGACAGAAACAGGTGAATTGCCAAAGATGAATCAAGAAGGTATAAAAATTTGAAATAACCAAATATAAGTCAATGAAATGGAAAATGCAAGTAAAATCTTACCGACAAAAAACCCAAGGTCGTAGTGGAGTAACTGATGAAATCTAAAACGAAATTTAGAGAAAATCTAACGCCACTACTCTTAAAATTCCTTAAAGAAATTTAAAGGGAAACAATAGGCTTTATTTCCTAGAGGCAAGTACCATCCCAGTATCAAAATCAGAGAAAGTTAAACGAAAAATGAGAACTATGGGCCAATTGGCCAAATGAAAATAGATGCAAATATCCTCGATAACATACTACCAAACAGATTATACAGCACGACCAGGTGGTATTTATCTCAAGAGTGAAGGGATGGTTCAACAGATGCAAATCAATAAACCTAATGCACCATATCAATAGCGCCAGGGACAAAAATCACATAGGTAGATGCAGGAAAAAACTTTTGCTAATATGCTCCACTCATCCCTGATGAAAATTCTGCAGAAAACTGGAATACACCGTCTTTGTCACAATCTGATAAAAGACGTCTTCGGCAAATCAATGGCAAACATCTTAATAAATAGATAAATGTTTGAAAACTTTCATCTAAAGTCAGAAAGGGAGAAGTATATGCATTCTCACCAATTATTCTCAACATAGTACTGGAAATATTACCAAGAGCAATTACATAAAAGAGAAAAATGAAGGGAATAAGAGTTGGGAACAACCAATTAAATTGCCTGTGTTCACAGATGACAAGATGCTCTACATAGAAGACTCCAAAAACTTCACCAAGAGACTCTTCTCTTAGAGTTAATATCCAAATTCAGTTGTACGGCTGAATACAAAGTCAATATTCAAAATCAATATCATTCTTGTAAACAAACAA
>NW_004955632.1:3106-19774 GCF_000276665.1 Chinchilla lanigera
TTTGGAGCGATGCACAAGTGATGACAATGTCAAAATGACTAGACGTTTCACCATTAAGTTATTGATTATTAGCAATACTCCCCTTTTAACTTCAGGCCTTGTGGGGTATTCTCTCCTGTGAGGAGAAACACTAGGACCCTTGAGGTGTATTTGCACAGGGGCAGCTCTTATTGCACTACCTATTCTACCTTTAGTTGCTCATAATTCAGTACTTATTACTGTCTCCTCAAGGAGGAGGCTGCATACCTGGCCTGGGTGCATGATTATTCTAGTATTCAAGCGAGCTAAATATCTCTCCTAGAGAGAGAAACTAGATTTTCTGGTATAATTAAAATGAATGAGTACAGAGAAATTCATCCCATTTTCAGCCCAAATGTTGTGAGAAATAGCAAGCTACCTCCTCCCCAGTGACTCATTTCACTGAGGTATCATGGCTGCAAGGATGCCACGTTTGAAAAGAAGGACAAGGAGAATTTTACCAGTGTCCAAATTAGGGTGGTTTCGCTCAATAGTCAGGATTATATGGGGATCTTCATGCAAGTGAGAGTCTGGACAGAAGGTGAAGGTAGAGAATGCCTAGAGGCACTTCAGTTTGGAGGACAAGCTAATGAGGTGAGTGTGAACCCTGAGGCTTCTGTCTCATGTGGCAGTCCAGCTTCGAGTTGTCACCATTGCAATGAGGTATGGCTCAGGGGCCTCTTGTTTTGACGATACTTATCACTGTCCTCCAAAAGCCATGTTGTAGCCTGGCTTTCCACAATAGTAGCAGGTCCACTTAGTCCTCAAAAGCTTCTAAGACACATCAGAATCAGATTAAGACTTTATTCATTTCAAGGCCTCAAAAATGAGAGATATTTCCTCTAGGCCCCGTTGTTTGTTCCCCTTGACCTATTCCTTTTCCTGATTATAAAATACTCAGGAAGCAATCTTCACTAAATTATGTGAGCTCTCTGATGCAAAGCCAATCTTTTGAAGCTTTTTCCTAAAATCTAGAGCTGCCTTCTTAAATAAAAACTCTATAAAAATAATCTGTCTTTCCCTTGAATCAAAAGCCAGAGGTGTATGCTTTATCAGTGCCTTTTGAAAATGATCTAAAACGGCAGAGGTGTTCTCATCTCTCTATTGATGAATGCTTGACAATTAAGAATAATTCAAGGGCTTAGTTTTTGTCCTTTGTAGACCTTAAAGTATCGAATTCTGAAGATGTCTCCTATTCCAATCTCCCATGTGGTTGGTGTCCCAGAAGGATTCCAGTGTAGCAACTGATAGGACACCAATATGAACTAACCGTTCCCATGGCTGTCTTATTCCGGCCTTCTAAAACTAACACTATGATATTTATCTCCAAATGTAAAAGCAACTTGAAGTACTGCTTGTCTCATTAGAAGTTAAGGATTTCTTTAAGAGGACAACTCCATCTTTTCAGCATCCTTCCATTTCATAGGCCTGAGAAAGTCCCCAAATGACTTCAGTGTACTCCTCAATGTTGTCTGAAAACCTTCCGAGATCTTGTTTGATCACTTTGGGGTCATTAAGTGAAAAGGACATATGGACATGGGTATGATACAATAGGCCATTTACTTCTTGTAATGGACACAGTCCGGGACGGGAATGAACAAAATCAGTTAAGGATGTAGATAGCCTAGAAGATGCTTAAAATATCAGTTGCTGTCCTGTAGAGTGTCATGCGAAATTGGGAGAACTTTAGATTCACTAACAGTGGATGAGCGTTTGATTTATGTTGCCTTAGAAATTCTTATGCTCTCTGGCTTATTTTTGCAAAGGGAAATAATACAATACAAGACACACATTTTATAAGACTATTTAAGAGAGTCGCTCAAATAACAATGCACAAGAGAGCACAGAGAATTTGTACACATACTAAGGCAGAGGATATTAGCCAAGGACCTGGATCCCATGGAAATGTCCTGCATGAATCCAGCTGATGACTTAGAGCTCATAACAATACCTGCCACGAATCCAACTGGAGTGCCAGAGCCCACAAGAATATCTCATGCAGGCCTGGTTCATGCTGCAAAGGCCAAAAGGTCAGTGGTGGAATCTAGGTAGTGTGTGCCAGTAACATGAAGGTTCTGTGCTAGCAGGCTGACAGATCTACACTGGAGCCAGGAAGTTATGCTCAAACCAAGAACCAGAGCTACCCTGAAAGGTACCACAGTGATCCTCAGCAACAGTGTGGTCCGCAGCTCCTCCAATGATTAAGATCGCCGAGTTTCCATCAGGGAAGCCACTCCACCAAGTTTCTTCAAGAGCCTGAGCAGTGCACCCTCCTCCCCTCCAGAGTCAACTAGTGAGCTCCTCAGAGAATAAAAACAGCCAAGTTCATCAGGAAAGCAAGCATGATGCTTTCCTTCAAAAAAGCATCAGTTCTTACAGCTTCTACCAGCTCCCAACAGCCTTGCTCTGCTCCCAACAGCTCAAGCTCTTCTCCATCAGTTCTGCCTTCTATGCTGCCAGCAACAATCCCCAGGTGGGCCTCCCACACCCAGCACTACCCTGTCTCAGTTCAGTTTGGGGATATAAGTTGCCCAACAGTTATCAATCCACTACAGAAATCTTGTCCATGAGATCTAAAGGACAAGGGAAAAGAATCCCAACAGCACTGATGATGGATGCATCCCATTGTGCCCTAATGGCCACAGAAGTCTTGATCTTGGTGGTGAAGATATATATTTTAGGCAGAAGTGAGGATTATCTCAATGCAGACAGTCTGAGCTGCCTTTATTGAGCTAACTCTGAACGTTTTCCCTGCATTTACAGTATAATTCTAGCCTGAAATTGTATCACCATCAGTACACTCCTCTGAATTTCATGTGGCTCTAGGAGGTAAGACAGATATGCATGGGTGGGTGCAGATAAACATTAAACAGTTCTATCTCAATATATCACAGTCAAACAATTTTCAATACTTAAGAATATATCCCAGGCTAAGGTGTGGATAATTTAGGGGCCTCTGTGACAATGCCCTGCCAAGGACCCACAACCTCACGGGAGCTGAATTTAACCACGCACAGCTTTAGGAGGCTCAGTGACCATGCCACACCTCCTGTCCAACCACATGGAGCCATGCTGAGCCCTGGACAGCCTAAGGCTTGGCAGCCATGACTACACCTCTCTCCCAACAGCATGGTGGCCAGGCTGAGCCCCAGACAGCCTGAGGGACTGTATGACGACACCATCACAGCACCACAACAGTGTGGGAGTTGGGAGGAATCACAGTGAACTTCAGGAATCTCAGGGACCACACCACACTCCTCCACACCCCACAGGAGTTGTGCTCTGTCCTTTACAGCTTTGAATCCCTTTGAGCTGCCCAAAGTCTTCCCAACCAGTGTGGGAGACAACTGACCCCAGAGAACTTCAGGAGTAAGACCAACCACACCTCCTCACATACACTATCACAAGAGTCATACTGAGCACCAGGGAATCTGGCACTCTTGCCTTGCCACTACCATAAAATTGTGGGACTGAGGCTTACCCATGAGTACCTCAAGAATATCAAAAATGACAACAAGAAGAGGAAAATTGCAATCTCAGCCCTCCACTCCACCCAGAACAAGTCTGAGAGAGATCAACACAGAGGAGATTGAAAGTCATACACCTGAAATTTCTGAAAAAATAGCAATTGAAAAAAGGAAACAATTCCATCAGGCCTTAGAAGACATCAGATCAGAAATAATCTCACAGATGAATAAAAAATGAAAACAATAATGAAAGAATTGCAAAGTACTTCTAAAGATGTAGACAAAGAAATAAAAGAAAGTGGAAAAACCATGGAAACCATCAGGAAACAATATAGGAAGTAATCAGAATGCATAAAACAGACTCAAACAGATATACAGGATATTAAAAATTCCATCAAATTTCACAAACTTCTCCAATGAACCTGAAGATAAACTTTCAAACCTTGAAGACAGCATTGCACCTAACAATCATGAAAGGAAAGATCCCTTAAAAATAACAAGGAACCAGGATATAATACTTCTGCAAGATGATGCAAAAGAAAACAAAAAAAATTTAATAGCTTTCAACAAAATGGCAGGTTTCAATACAAATGACATGAAAAGATTATGTGCAGAAATAAGAGCAGAAAATTTCCCAAACAAGGAAAACAGAATCTGACATAAACTTTAATGAAGCATACAGAAATCCAATTAGCCATAAACAAAATAAATCCACATTCAGACATATAATAATCAAGATCCAAGAACTTCAGCCAATGAACACAATATTAAAAGCTGTTTGTGAAAAGGAACAGATCACCTATAAAGGAAAGCCTATCAGAATCATGGCACATTTTTCAACAGAAGCCATCCAGGCAACATGAGCTTTGACTGAAATATACGAATTCCTTAAAGGAAACACCCTCCCACCCATATTGAATCAGCCAATAAAACAAGAGTTCAAAATTAATGGAATAAGGAAATACTTCTGACATAAGGAACAACTGAAGAAATTCATGAGTGTCAAGTGGACACTACAAAGAGAGTTTACGATATTCTAGAAAGAGATCAAAATGACCACAACATCAAGGACAAAAATATAAGAAAGCACTAAGCAGAGCAAGCAATTAAACACAGGGAAATAGGAGGAACCAACAACAGGAAATAACATGACAGAGAGAAGCCAATACAAATCAGTTATAACCACCAATGTAAACGATCTGAAATCACCAGTCAAAAGAAACAGAATGGCAGAGTGGATAAAATAACAAAATCCAACGATATGCTATATGTAAGAAATACATTTAACTAGAAAGAAACTCATAGGCTCAAAATCAAAAGATGGAAAAAATTACTTCATGCCAGAAGAACCCAGAAAAAGCCAGGGTAGCTATTCTGTTTGCAGACAATGTGAACATCAAACCAAGAAAAATCAAAAGAGATAAAGAAAGTCACTACATACTGGTTAGGGGAAAACTGCAAGAAGAGATAAAAATCATAAATATCTATAGGCCAAGCACAAGAGCATGCAACTATATGACAAATTTTAATATATGTGAAAAGTCAAACAAGCAGTAATACAACTTTCTCGGTTTCTGTCTGAGAAGGAAGGAAATGTTTACTGAGTTGATTCTTTGTGGAGGTTTCAGTCCATACTCAGTGGCTCCAAGGCAAAGTGACACATGCCAGAAGTCAACACTTCATGGTGTTGAGAGATAGCAAAGCAAACACCATGAAAAGGGAGGAGGAGAGGAAAGCAGTCTCTATCCCTCCTTTGCATTGTATGCAAACCTCTCCCTCAGGGCATATGTAGCTCTCAAATCCATAGTTAAAACATTGGTCCGTGAATCAATCATAAACTTGAAGCCTGCCCCATGACTGCATCAGAATTTATGGGGATATGTAGACAGAAATCATAACAACCAAAAGACGGTACTTGGATTCCCATTTATCACAAACCAATACATAAGCTAGATAAGAATCAGCAAAGAAATAATAGACCTAAACAAAACTAGTGCACAAATGGATTTAGTAGACCTACCTCAGTAAGACACTAGAAAATAGAGATTAATAAATCCTCCAAGAGATTACACAGCGGGACCAGATGCTATTTATCCTAGGAAGGCAGGGATAGCTCATCATACACAAATCAACAAATGTAATGCACCATATCAACTGAGACAGAGACAAAAGTTACATAAACTTCTCCAAAGATGCAGAAAGGCTTTTAATAAAGTAAAACACACATCCATGATAAAAACCTACAGAAAATTGGAAGAAATAGTCTTTACCTCAATCTAATAAAAGACATCAATGACAAACCAATCGCCAACATCATCCTAAATCCATGAAAACTGAAAACTTTGACACTAAAATCAGGAACAAGACAAGGATATCCACTATCACCACTCCTTTTCACCATAGTTCTGGAAACATTCCCAGAGCAGTTAAACAAGAGACAGGAATAAAAGGAATAAGGATAGAAAAGGAAGTTCAATTATCATTAATTGCAGTTCATATGATGAAAAGAAAAACTACACCAAAGGACTCCTAGAGATAATAACCAAATTTATTTGCATGGCTGGATACAAAGTCAATACTCAAAAATCAACAACATTCTTGTGCACAAACAACAAACTTAGAGAGAAACTAGGGAAAATGCACCCTTCACAAGAGTATCACAAAAAATGAAACACATAAGAATTGATCTAACAAAGGACATAAAAGATTTATACATTGAATATTGCAGTACTCTGAACAGGGACACTGAAGAGGGTATCAGAGAATGGAAAGATATTCCGTGTTTATAGATGGAAAAAATAAAAATAATGAAAATGGCCATATTTCCAGAATTGCTTATACAGATTTAATTCAATACTGATTGAATCCCATTAGCATACCTCATGAAAATAGAGAAAATATTCCTGATATTCATATGGAACCACAAGAAACCTTGAGAGCAAAAGCAATCTTGGGTGGCAAAGACAGGTCAGGAGGCATCACAATCCTTGACTTGAAATTATACTACCAAGCTACTGGTGATTAAATCAGTATTGGGCTGGCAAGAAAATACACCTGAAGACCAGTGGAACATAACACAAAATGAACACACAACTGCAAACACACTCAGCAAACTTAACTTTGACTAAGGAGCCAAATATTTTCATAGGAAGAAAGATAATCTCTTTACTAAACAGTGCTGGAAAAATAGGCATTCCACATGCTGAAGACTAAAAATAGATCCATCTCTATCACCATGCACTAAAAGAAAATCAGAATGGATCAAAGATTTAAATATTAGAGCAGACAAAGTAAATCTCCTGGAAGAGAAATTAGGTCGAAATCCGGAAGATATAGGGATACGAACAGTCTTCATGAACACAACACAAACTGCATGAGAAACAGTTCAAAGGATCAACAACTGGGATCTCATTCTATTAAAAAGCTTAAGTACTTCAAAAGAAATCACCATTAGAGTGAAAAATGAGCACATAGAGTGGGAAAACTTTTTAACTAACTGACCCTACAGACAGAGGACTAATATCTAGGACATATGAAGAATTGAGAAAACTCAGAGCCAACAAATCCAAAGACCCAAGCCAAAAATGGGCACCTGACATGAATACATGCTTCTCAGAAGAAGAAATTCAAATGGGAAATTAATAAATAAAAAATGACCAACATCATTAATCATTTGAGAGATGCTAACTAAGACAACAGTTTTATCTCGCCTCAGTAACAATCGCTACCATCAAGATATCAACCAACAGCAAATGCTGGAGGGCCTGTGGGGAAACAGGAAACCTTCTCCACTGTAGGTGTGAACATAGACTGGTGCAATCATGCTGGGAATCAATCTGGATATTCCTCACCAAATTAGGTATAGAGGTGCCATATAACCTACCCATTCTCCTTCTGGGTATTTTCCCAGGAGAATTAGAAATGTAATACCACGCTGATATATGTGTACCCATGTTTACAGCAGCACAACTTCTCATAGCAAAATGTCAGAAACAAATCAAATTCCATCAGCTAAGGAATGGATAAGAAAAATGTGCTGCTTTTAACCATAAGTAATACCAAGCTCTAAAGACAGATACACTTGAGGTTTCTGTAGATAAATGGATGCAAGTAGAAACCACACTCACAAGTGAAATAAGTCAGACCCACATGTGGAAACACCGTTATACTCTCCTTAGAGTGAGAACCTGAAAGAGGATCTAAAACTGAAAGGTACAATGCTTATTATACAGGGAAAGAAATTGCTCAATAGGAAAGAACAGCTATGATGAGGGAAAGGAGAATAGAAAGAAGAATAAGGATATATATACATATATGTATTTGTATATATATATGTGTGTGTGTATATATATATATATATACACATACATATGAGCTAAGATAAGAGTACTGTTAATTTCTACTGGTTTTTTGAAAGGAACAGTTAATGTTCAATTGTTTGAGGAAACTTGCATATCTAAGTCTGCTAATCTGAGCAGCTACTTTGAAGATAATAATAATACAACAACAATTGCTGATTTCACAATATCTTGTTTGGAAATTTAGCATTAATTTTATAGTTTCATGTTGCTTTGTGTTTGTCTTTGTTTTGTTATTTTTTGTTTTTTTTTTTCTTTAAAATCATTTAAAAAGCACATTATGGGATTCAGACCTCTGAGGGACAAATGAGAGAAGAGGTTATGTCATGGAAGTTGGCAGGGAAAAGGCCTGTAACCATCAATCATGAAGAACGGCAACAAAGGCTAAATGGCAGCAGGTAACCTGGAAATTACAAAGTCCTGAATGGAGGCTGAAGAGCAGGAGGTGAACAGTCAGTCAGAGCTGGGATGCCTGAGCAGAGCATCTTCCAGCAAAGGAGATCTAAGAGGGTAAGAAAGATGGCACCCACTGACTTCGCACCATGACCATCTTCCTGCTCTGCTGTCTCCCTGTTTCTGCAGGGGCCCACCCTGCACTCAGAACCTACCTTCAAGTTTCACTTGTTTCTCTTTCTCTCCATTTTTTTGTATTTTTCTTCTTTAACTTTACGTAGAAGCTCTTTTTCTTGTCTTTCTTTAAGTTAAACTTACCTTTACTGGTTCACCATTTGGCCCAGCTCATTCTTCAGGAGGGACAGAAAGAGCCTGCAACCTTTGAACACCTGCACCTCTGCAACAAAGTCACTGTTTCTAGTGTTTTGATGATGTAAGACTTTCCCATTGGCCAGCAGCAGTTGGCTGATGTTCATCAGCATGTGGAAAGAACCCTGGAGACTACAGAGCTGCAGGGTGCACAGCAGAGTGAAGCCAGATCACCTCATTTAACAAGATTATAACGAGAAGTGTCCCCTCCAGTGAAGGTCCTGGAGAACCTTAAGTGTGACTGAAAAGCTACACACCTGGCACAGAGCTGAGGTCAAGTTTAATCCTGTCAGTAAAGGGAAGCCTATGACAGCATCTCAGAAGCCAGTGATGTCAGAGCTCTTCTATGTCTCCCATCCCTGTATTTCATCTCACATAGTCAGAGGAAAAAGATGAGGTAAAAGTGGAGAAAAACCATTAGAGGAACTGACTGTCTTATGAGCTGTTATATCACTTGAGTCACCACAGTGGGAGGGGAAAAAAGTGTTCAGCCATATATGAGACACACTTGCAATGTGAATGAACTGGACTTATTAGATCCAGAGAGGTTGTACAGTATGAAGGGTTTCCCAGATGATGCTAAGGAGATGGGAATGCAGCAGAACATGGTAGAAGACATGTGGTGGAGACCTAAGACATGTCACATTTGTGTCCCAGCAGTTACGAGACTGGGACAGTCTCAGTAAATCCTATGCTACTCTGGCTTTGCTCTTACAGTAGAGCTTGAATTGTTTGTCAACACACTGGGGACTTTAGCTCAGACAACATGGCTGGATTTCATGAAGTATTCTGCAAATTTTGCATGCTTCCTCCTACTGTTAAAGAAATTATACTTCTGTAATTTTTGGATTTTCAAAATGTGACTCACATTAAATCACTGCAATTCTACAATCCTTTGTCAGTGGTCTTATTTGCAAAGTAAGTGTCTGCTACTTTTCACCATTTTAATAAGATCTTTCCAGTGATGATGCTAGATTTTCTTTGGGTTTCACACTAAATGGTACGAAGAAAATTTCACTAAACAACTTGTCAATGCGAAAGAGTCAACTTTTATTTTTTAAGAGGCAATAATTTATTTTCTTACAACAAAGATATTACTAAATAGCAATAAAACTGAATGGAGATTTGCAAACAATCCACTGTTAAGAACCATCTCCATAAAGAAGGAATGAATGCAATCTCAGCATTTATCATACATAAGATCAAGGCATAAGAATGACTTGAGATGCACAGTTATGTCACCGGTATCAGAAAAGAAGCAGCGGAGGAGATTAAAAGCATAATGTACGACAATGAATTCATGAACTGATTGCAGGAATGGAAGGTCTTTCCAGACAGCATAGTCCACATTCCTTGTGATGTCAGGATCCAACTATTGCAAAATGAAAAATATTCATTACTTCTATTAGTAGATTTTATCTATGTGTCTTTCAGTTGTTCAATTCAGATTTGGGGAGGAGAGATGAATGTACCCTTTCGCTAAGTGTGTAAGTTTGCATGTGTAAGTTCCTGGTCAACATATCATGACACCATTATCCATCTAAGGCTACCAGAAAAAGACACTTGGCGTTTGTCTGTTACACAAGTGATGGCAGGGGAAGGATATTCCTTCCCCAGTAGAGAAGGGCATGACCACAAATTAGCTTCTTTAATATACACATTATACAACCAAGGCACACTGGTGAGGCTATTTTATAGTCCCTAACTTAAAGAACTTTAACATTTCTTGAATCATTCTTGATGTGCGCTCTGTACTTTACATTTTCTGATACATCACCAGTATTCTTTTGTTTCCTTGAACAGAATCTATTACCTATATTACACCCATAGCAAAAACTAAGACCTAGAAAGAACTGCACTTGGTGCCTTAAGATGTAGACGGTCAAGGTAAGACGAACTAAGAAGATCCAAAGTTTCACGTTCCAGCAAGGAAGTGCACCTCCCAGGGTTCCATGAGGACCACCTGCCTGTTTATAGTTCCCTGGGGTTGGACTTGCTGGGAATTGAGCTTATGAAGAAGGAAGGTGGCAGCAGCTGTCCCTTGTGGTGAGATCCATGTTGTGGAGGTGGGGAGTCAGAGTGAAACAAGTGTTGCCCTGACTGTGTGAGGGAGGAAGCAAGACATCCCTGTGCCCTCTCTGGGCCTCTGGCAAGTGTGAGTGCCCAGAGATGGCAGAGCCCAGTGGCCATCAGGGAACCTCTACACATGTCAGCTGAGGTCAAGCTCTGCCAGGTGCACATCCAGCATAATTGTGAACCCCATGCAGTGAACTTGATGCTACAGAGAACAACTCTTTGTAATGGAAGGTGTGTGTGTGTGAGTGTGTGAGTGTGTGTGTGTGTGTGTGTGTGTTGCCTTTCTCTTTGCTTTTAATTGTTTATTTTATGTGCTTGAAGTGTAAGACAAAATTCAGTGTGCAAATATCATATGAACAGGAATCAAATTGAGAAAAAAAGAACAGAAATTATAACATTATAGAGGAAACTTTAAACTCACAAAGTACACAATACTCAAAAAACTTCCTAGAATGTTAAGGTGTTTATTTCAAATATTTTGAGGTTAATACACACTTTGTATTTATTCTGAACATACACTTTTCTCAGAAAAATGAGAACTTTGTAAAAGTGAATATGTTCTCAGGACAAACCTGAAATATAAAATTTCTTCTTTTGTATAACTAATCATACATATTCCTAAGAGAGTACATAATTTCTGGAAAGTTCTGAAATCCCTAAATTATTTCGCAGTGTTAGTATTGTGATATATGAGTTAGATATATATTCAAATACTAATTCAACTTAGGTGTAAGGAATTATTTGAGAATATTATGTGTTATGAAATCAATTTTAATTTCCAAATGTGAAAGAGAAAACAGTTGATCCAATGTATAAATGAGAAAAAGAGGATCATTCCAGGGACATACATCTCTTCTGTTTGTATGATAATCTGCACTAGTGCTTGTGGACACAGCCAGTGTAATGGCCTCGTCAGATCCTCTGTGTAGTGTTTGAGGTGTCGGGGCGATGAAGGCTAATTTGCGTTTTCTCCCTACTCCCTTCCTACTCTGTTCTCTGGAGGAAGAACAGAAGGGAGAGCACTGAGTAGAATCGCGACACCTGTGTCCTGCGATAATTGAAGGAAACATTTGTTTTGCAAGTGCTCATCTGAGCTCCCCTCCTGGAAAATATTTGTGCACCCACCACAGGAGGGTTCACATCCTTCGTAATTTTGTCCACAATTCTGGAAGACTGCACTTGTCGAACAAACAAATAGTGAGATGAACTGATCTTGGAATCCTCCCTGTGAATCCCGAAGGCCCCTGCTTTGTTTAATAGCAGGCTAGGAGGTGCAAGATCGAGTGGAAATGTAGACACGTTATCTTTGCAAAGTGAAACATTTCCACACGTGTCCCAGCAGAGTAGACCTCTGTCGTCAAACACCAAGACGCATGCCAGGTGCTCACCTGCGTGGCTATGTTCTTCATGAGTTCTTGAAGTTCTCGGTTTTGTCCTGCGATACGGATGGCTTCATCTCTCACTTGAGTATTATTTCCTGGCAGGCGATGTGCTTCATTAGCAAGGTGCAACAGGGGCTCATTCCATGAGTACATCAACCTAACTACAAATCTGAGACCATCTGTGTTCTAAGTGCCAAAGTGGGAGAAAGCATGGGAAAATAAGTGAGATATACCAGGTTAGTTTCATATTATTTCTGCTCAGAAATGCTTAACACAAATATTTCTTTGTCATTCTTGTGTGCATCTAACCTTTCTCTGTAAATAATAGAGCTTATCAGAAAGGTATACTTTATTTCATTGAAACTGATTTTTCTACATCACGAAAAGATACAAATCTGGCTTCATGAAATATATATATATTGAGAGTTGCAAACCAAAAGTGTAAAGTTAGATTTCCCTCTGATGCTCCACATGCATTTTTGAAATTAAGTTGAATCAGTGTTTATTCAGGGAACCACAGGAGAGAATTCATAAGTTAAAAAATGGGACTGTGGTAAAATATTTAGGGCTTGACCTGAAGCCTGTTTTCTCCTCAGAACAGACTCCAAGATTGCAGCTCTCAAAACCAAGACATTGTACTGTACAGGGCAGGCTCAGTAGGGGGACACTCAGCTAAAACATGGGGAGAGGCAACGGAGCGTTCAAAGAGTGAAAGAGTCAGCATTAGAGAAGCAGCAGCTGAAGCAGAAGCAGAGCCTTGAAACTACAAGAGATGCAGCAGATGGGGCATTGCTGAGTAATGTAGAGAAGCTGCCCGTGCCGGAGTCGCTAGTGACGTGTGATAAGAATACCTCATGTCCATTCCTCGCGTATGTACACGAGTGTGCCACGCATTTCCACCTCCCCTGCAGTATACTATATTCAATCCGCGGTAAAAGAGATGGGATAAGGTACTCTTATCAGCTTGAGAAATTTCTGGCTCTAGCTCAAAATACTTACCACTTAAGTTTGCATATTCTTTATCAATTTTACCATGTGATTCTCCTTTCATGTCTTTCCCCATCTTTCTGCACAGATGTAACTACTGTTAACCTTGATTACAGAGCCTCTCAGAGCCTGCAGGAGAGCAGGGACTGTGCACTGTCTCAGTAGTTCTGGCCGAGCTGTGAAAGGAACTCACCAGAATCCTCGAGTTTTGTGTAGTGTAAGGTGGTGCAGAGATGCTACTTGTGTGGCAGTTAGCAATGCCTGGCCGAACGAAGCCTTCGCTCTCAGGATAACGCAACATCTGAGAAGATTGAGAAAGATTCATTTCTTTAAAATATGAATCGAAGATTGATCAAACCATTAAATACAATAAAATATATTAAAAAGTACCAATCCATTGCAAGAATATTAACAAATAACAGGAACGTCCAATTCTTTCAATGAGAGAAACACAGGAACTGACAATAAAGATCAAGAAAGTAACACGCTTGCCTCTTTTGTCATTACACCTGTAATCTCACTGTATTTCTTCTAACACTTCTAATCTACTTCCCTTCTTTCTCACACTGCTATTTTCTCACTCTTAGTAGAAGTTATCTTTTGGGATGAAAATACTAAAAACAGAGGAAACTATGAGGGGGTAAAGTTGAAAAATGTGATACGCTTTGTTCTATGCTAAATACCATTATGCACATACACTTCTGTTTAGCAATGCAGTTTCTTGTTTCCTGTGGCTCCAAATTTCTTTTCTCTTCTTCAGGTAGATGAAAAATTCTAACATTTCTTTTTTTTTTTTTTTTTTTTGGTTTTTCTCTGGTACCGGGAACCAAACTCACGACCTTGCCAGGCACGCGCTTTTGCCGCTGAGCTAAATCCCCAGCCCCCTCTAACATTTCTTTCAATTACACTTTAATCTACACATCTGTGTCTTCTGAGTTACACCATGAATTCAAAACAAACATTTTACTGTGACAGAATAAGTCACAAAACAGTGAAAAATCCTTTAAGAAATTCTAAACAATGAATTGAGATTAATTCTCCAAAGAAATAGCAAGACTGCTATTAAGCAGAAGCAGTGAAAGTTCAAAGGAATTACTGTGAAACTTGGGAACCTTAAAGGTACCTGTGGTGGAAAAGGGACGTGTCTATAATTTTAAGTGAATGAAAATTATTGAAACCTCTGTGGCAAACATTATGAATTTCTTTCAAAACCTAATTGTAGAAATTCCATTCCCACATGTTTCCTATCTACTCATGTCCCCAAAAGAGCTGAAACAACGTGTCACAGACATGCATGCACGTCAATATTTATGGCAGCACAATTAATCCATAACAGCTAAATGTTATCAGCATTTCTGTGAGAGGATGAAGCAAATGAACCAGCTGTACAGAACGAAATGCAACTCAGGTCTAAGACAACATAGATTTGAGACACTGGTGGGAAAATGAACACACCTTGGAAATGTATTGTTACCTGCAAGAATTCAAGCACCCAAGCTTAAATACCACATGTGGTTAACTAGAGTAGAAATAAAGAGTAAAGTAAAACACTGATCAGAAGCACAGTGATAGATCCTTTGTAAAGGATTATGTATCAGGACAGGGACCGTCCTGGGAGAGAGGAGAGCAAAACACCATAGAAACATACAAGATGTGTCCTGTACCTGCATCAATTTCCTTCAATGTATGTAACCATTACATGCGGCAAAATGAGTTAAAATAAGAGCAACAAAATATAAAAATGGAGAAAATTTTCTGGAGACAGAAGAAATTACATGGGTAGTGAGAAATCTAATGAAAGGAACCAATATTAGGTATTAAGCACATGTACACATTCCATACGATGGACATGAGCACCGTGCACTGCAGACGTGTGCTAATAAACAACACAAACATAGGCTTGGAGAGAAGGCAAATAAAGAAGCAGGAGGGGGAATTAGCAAAGGGTTTGACATACATGAATTTATATACTGGGACATGTTCTCCTTGAAGCACTTTTGTGATACTAAGACATAGTCTGCTCTCTACCACGTCACCAACCTACAATATGTCACAGTCAAATTTCAATGTAATTTTCTGAAAAGGAGTGATTCTGTCTCCACATGTAACATTGCCCTTCTGTTGTGTTTATAGACTCCCACACTGGAAATCCTACTATAACGTGTCCCAGCTTCGTGAGGATTCCAAGGAGCTGCTGACATGGGTATCTTCCCTCTGACATGAAATCAGTTTAGTTTCCTTAAAATTGATGCACCTAACTCATGCAAAGTCATCCACCTTTCTTGTTATCTGCAGTGTATTCTGCGAAGAATGTGAAGGACTGTCCCTGCAGGAAAGAGCACGAAATGGGTGCTTCTCCTATGTGCCAAAGAAAAGGTGTACATTAAGGGTTTAATCTGTGGCAGTTATATGAAATCATTCATAATTATTAAAAGTTTAAAAATGTGTTCTATTATTATTATCTTTTACAAGCTGAGATTCCACGAAACTTTCCCTTTCTGCTTCTTCCAGGATTTATTAGCTTCTCTAACATGTTAATACATATTATTTGAAATTTGGCAGACTAGGTATTCATATTTTAATTTTTGTGATGCTCAGCTGTTTGAAATCTCTGGCAAAGAAGGGGCAAAAGTGAGGTACTTACAAAATCAAGTAGGATCTTTTTGCTGTAGAAGTACATGACATAAGCCTTAGAGATCACAGGAACAAAGAGATGTCCATAGGTCTCCCCGCAGTTTCCTTCACACACAGGAAGGGAGGTCACCTCCTTGCTAAGGAGCAGGCTTGATGTGAGCAGCAGCAGGAGGAGGAACCCTGCTTAATTCAAAACACAAGCCACTGGCAGATGGTCTGTTTAACCAAAATCAGTCCTGCAGAGGAAGCTGTTGTCTCCCCTCATGGCCTAGGATGCGTGAAGGGGCAGTGTAATAGCTGATATGGGAGAGAACCGTCTCCTTCTGCTGTGTACATTTAAACATAAAGTGTTTCTTGAAGAGATACATTGTTTGACAAGTCGGTGAGGTCCATGATATTTTATTACACTGGGAAAGTGCTCTTAGGGGCGATGAAAAGGGTCACACTCTCATTTTGCACCTCTGGAGAGCATGGCATGTCTGGGCCAGCAGCCATTTCCTTGCTCCCCTCCTTCCTTGCTCCCATTTAAATCCCAGCAGAATGGCCAGGTTACCTTCAGTGTCCACCCCTCTGTCAAACTGCCTTTCTCTGGTCCTACAAGAGAGCAGATATGCAGCATGGTGCAGCCTCCATCCATTCCATGCTTTTGCATTGTGATGTCAGAGAGGGAACCTGTAGTGGCTGCCATCAGGAAGGCGAGGTCTGGGGCCCTTCTCCGCACACCCACATTCACAGCAAGTTTCCAGAGGATCCCTGGTTTACCTCATCAGCCCAATGGCAAGAGGTGTGCAAGCCCCTGAAAAAGGGGAACTTTGTAGACCCCTGTCAGATCTGACTCTATTTAAGGTCCTTCCTGCATACAGGCCCTGCTGTGATGCAACACAGGCCCTAGTGACAAGACTCCCTCTGTAACTCCTGTAAACCTGCTCATGATTTGTTTCATAGGAACTGTCTGCACTAAAAGTCCTGTAAATCTCTTAGGGT
>NW_004955632.1:20119-28137 GCF_000276665.1 Chinchilla lanigera
TTAGGTGAACTCAGATCAGGGATATTTTATAATTCTTTTGAAACTGTTCATTTTTCTCCTAGTGATTTGTGTACATTTATAGCACTGTAAATGTCAGAGACACTGTAATTGTGTTAATGCACTATCTGATCTTTGGAGTTTGGAGACTGATATGCCAAAACCACCACAGTTTATGTATTTTTTTTAATCTTCATGTACATTTGCTTCTTCTTTGTACTGTGAAGGAAACGCTGTTCTCAAGATAGTACCAGGACTGGGAGCTGCTAGCTCAGCAGCATCATTAATGCATTTCTCTTTGATTCGTTGCAAAAGCTTCATATTTTTTTTTTCTAAATTGGATCTTTAGCTTCATCCTGGAAGCTAGACTGAAGTTTGGAATTATCAAGTTTTACACGTGAATTACACGGCTTAAGCTAGGTACTTGATTTGCCCCAGGTCCTGTTTTCAGCACGTGGGAGATGAAGACCAATAATGCTGCAGTCCGTGCACTTCACCTCGGCACACGTGCACCTGTGTGTGTTCTCAGGCTGCGCCTAGCAGCACAGACCACATCAGTGGACATGGGGTATAATGGACTCAACGCTTGTTACCATCTCTTGTGAAGAACAACTGTTCGCATTTGGATGGTGGATAATATAGGCCTACAAAAGCTTGATTTTTTATAGTTTATTTGCTGTAGAAAACTCTCACGTCAAAATCTGACATGATCTGAGTTGTTTATATGAATTCTTTGTTTCAGTAACCTGGAAAATACAGATCTCCAGTCTAACAATAATTTATATCCATCAATATAAAGAAACTGCAGGTAGCTCTGCACTTAAAAATAGATTCTGCCATCATTTGCAACATTCCAGAAGAATTTCTGACATAAAAATATGATCATGGGAGGACGAATTTCCAGCAAATGTTGATGCATGTGTTTGGAAATCTCCAAAATGAAACAATGCAAATATAGACATTAAATATGTGAGGAAACCTAAAAATATCTAAAATAAACATCATTAAATTTTTAGTCTAGGATGTATTTAAATAATGTTTTATTATAAAATTAAAATGATGAGACACAATTATATTAGAGACTTATTCTCCAAATATATAACCATTGCACATAGAATATGTGGATTTTATTCTAACTTACTAGGGAAAATGGATGTTAAAATGTGCTTGTCAGATAGGGAAATTGAGAGAGCTCTCTGGGAAATGAACTGGACACATGTTAACTCTGAAGACATTTTGCTGCATATTTGTCAAAGGCTAAAGTTACATAGTTGAAAGTAATGTAAAACAGAAAACTATTTTTGTTCTATATATCCAAAGATTTTATGGTCATTACCAGCTTATAATTTTGTAAATATCATCAAGAATGTAAAGATTTACGTTAGCATTACCCTTTCGTTTTTACATTTTAAGCGGCCACTTTGCTTGAACCAAACTGACAAGGCAGTATAGGATGTACACCTGCCATCGCTGACTGAATTTTGGCTGCTGAATGGAAAGTTTCATTAGGATCACTCAAATTGGCCAATTCCTGTGCTAGACTGCAAATCGCAATATATCAGTGTAAGCGTTCGGAAGTTGTCACAAATTGGACCCATTAACATTTATGATCCTATTCTAGGGAAAAACTTCTCTAAGTCTGTATTTCTGCCTTTCAGAACTACATAATCCCTTCTCCTGGGGTGTGCACTGTGCACTCAAGAATGCTTAGCCAGCCCAGTCCTCTGCCTGTGGCCTGTCACACCCTCTCCACATCACTTGAGCCTTCAGGAAGGCAGGGTGAAAGTCCCCAGCCATCATCAGATGTCGAAGAGGAGGAAGACTGCAGCATTAGAGCATCTGGAAACACTACTGTCTCCTGTGCAATAGCTTTGCAGAACAACAGTTAGATAGTTCTCCTAGAACCATAAAGCATAAGCCTCTTGCTTACAGCTAAACTTTTACATTAACCCACACAGGAGTGTTAAAGAAACCAAGAATCCACTGAGTGGCGCACGTACCTTTCCCTCGGCCTTCCATAGTGGTGATCATGATGGAAAACACACTTCACCGATGAAGGACTGGCGAGCCGTCTCAAGAATCAGTTTAACTGTTGGATGACAAACCTTTGACAATATTATGAACATAAGAGTCAGGCATTGTACTCACTCACCCCCGCCTACTCCTTCTATCATTGAAATTTTCTGTTATGTCAAACATAAAATCTCTTATTTCTCAGTCATATTGAGGAAGACATACAATCATAAATGAAGGATTTTATCTACTGAAACTAAAAGGAGATAAAAGAAATAATGGAGGCAGAACCAGAGACCAACTTAGGTTGGACAATATCTTCACTCACTTAAGGCATTTCCTTTGCATACTTTTAAAATTTCTCTACACTTTCTTGAGTATACAACATTATCTTTCAGTGGATAAAAAGTCTCACATATGATCAATTATAAAATTTCTCCTTCAAGATTGTAGATGAATTATGAGTTTGAAAAGTTATGCATTAGAGATATAGAATAAGGATTTAAAAGTGGTTTTTGTTTACCTGGTATGTGCTGATTGTATTTTCCTCAAATTCTCTTTCCATCTATATCTTCCACTGTTTTCCTCTTATAATGACATAACATTATTATACCTTGTTTTATAAGAGATATTTTATGTGCCTATTATTCTTCAGTTTAACATTCACAACACATTGTATTACTCTCCCCAATTTAGAGATTTGATTACCAACTTGTAGAAACTAAATACAAAGGCAGAGTAGAATTTTCCCATACCCAAGTTAGGTGCAGGAAGAAACTTTGCTTCCAGAGGAAATGGGAGGGATGGTAAGGAGGCCAGGCAACAAATCATTTACACACATTGCTTTGTTGCATGTCTAATGTGTGTAGGATCATTGACGTTAAAAAGTTGCCTTAGAAAAAGGAAAGGAAAGAAGAAAGGAAATAGGAAGGAAGGAAGGAAAGAAAGAAAGAAACAAACAAACAATCAAGCAAAGAAACAAAGAAAGCAAGAAGGAAAGACAGAAAAAAGAATGAATAGAAGATTGTTGATCTTGAGGGTAAACTCACATGCAGATACGTGCAGTGTACAAGATGTAATAACACAAAATTCTAGCAGATGATATATGCCATGCTCAAAGATAAAAACTGCAGTTCACTTATGATAAATCTGCCCTTCAAACTTCACTCTAGGGGAAGTGGAAATTTCATGGGTTCAACAGTTCCTTTCAACTCGTTGAGTTTTCCTAAGTGACGTGATGACAACAAATAAGAATAAAACTTGTGATCATTTTCTCTAACTTATTTTCATCATCAAAAGCAGCATGGGAATTTTAATTTCGTTTTCAAAGTAGACAAAAAATGGAGCAAGTTTAACAAATAAATCCACTGAGGCATGTACTTTTCCCATCACTTTTAGGATGATGTTGATACTTTAGAGATGATCTGAATAGCAGTTTTAAGCAAATCTAACATCTTTTCTACTGGTTTTCTTAAGCAATTCGTTTAGCTGAAGCACTGCTACATTTTGAATCATAAATATTAACTGTGGTGACTCAGGATTTCTCTATATTTAAAAACTGGGTCAGGATTCCACTCACTTCTACTGAGAGTCTACCTTTTCTTTGGACAATTAAAATCAGAATTATCAAGAAATCAGAGTTAGGTGGTGGACAAATTAATGCTCTCCCACAGGCACTCCTCCTTAAAAATTTATACCCAGAAAATCTGCCATAACAACTAACATTTACATCCACCCATGTACTGTAAAGTCGCTGCAACTTTTGTAGAAAGCCAGGAGAAGAGGAGGAAACCCATAGTTGTGTGCACTCAGCATAAGTCTAGAGATTTATGGGGCTAAAAAGACAACTTTCTCAGTAAAACTTCCTAAATCTTTGTGGCCACTTTGCAGTGCTACATTTCTTATGAGGCTGCTACTTCAAATTTAAGTGAGACAGAAGGCATATTTCACTTTAAAAATTTATACTTCTCCTTTTTTCCCTACTGTATACATCACTGCTTTCATTTTAATACTTATGAAATAAGAGGAAAGTGCTCAAAAGGAAGGAGAAACTCTCTCCTGGAAGGGGGCAAAATGGAATGGGGCAGAGGAGAGAAAAAGGAAGGAAAAAGGAAAAATACATACACATACACACGATGATTAAGATGATTACAGTACTAATTGAAATAAGATCATTGAAAGGAAATCTTCAGGCCTATACTGTCTGATCAATTTTCCTGCCTATACCTTGTAATGTGAGCAAATTCATTGAAGATAACAATATGCAATGTACTAATCATTCTCACTTTCCAACAATCCTCTTTTAAAATTTGAAACCAATGATTTTAATTCTTTTTCTTTAAATTTTTTTATTTTAAAAATAAAAGGAGGAAAATATTAACAGAAAGACAATATTTTACAAAATAGCAAAGGAACAGTACAGACAGTAAGGAGTTACATTCAAAGTGGTAGGGAATTAACAATGCTTGTTGTATGACATAGTGATATCTTCAAAGTGGTTTCTCATGGAAACAGATGTACACATGCAATGCTGATCAACCAAGGACTCATTGACAGTTTCTTTCAGCAAAGAAATACAAGACAGTAGAACAGCCATGTTGACTATCCTGCATATACTTAATGTTTTCTTTAAAAGAAACAAAGCACTATATGTTCCCTTTCTCTTTATCAAAATGTGCCATTACATTAGAAAAAGAAAGGAAATCACTAAGAATGGCCTCGGATGCTTTAATGGGAAGACTCCAATTCTTTACCAATTTGCTCTGATAATTTGAGATTCAATTGAGAAGTCCTACCTCATTGCTGTCAGGGTAGTGAATGAATAGCTGCAAAGATGTTATAATTGTCAGGCTCTGTTTAGCACATGAAACTCACAAGAGATTGTGTCATACTAAATTGAAGGGCTCTAACATTAAAGCATCAAAGTGCTTTTCATTCCTAGTTGGGAAAGAGCTTTTGTTTTGTGTATTTATCATTTCCTTATTAATTATAAGGTGTGCAATACTTGAAAACTTTCCTCATGAATTTCTGACATGATACGTATGGAGAAAACATCTCATGTGTAAAAACATTTTAAATTTCAATCCAGTGTAAGATACAGTTCAGAATGTTAAAGGGTAAAATGAAATAAAGTGAAAAACAATCTTCAAAATAAATATATGACAAAGATATTACACATTTTATGAGCCGTGCTTTATCTTTCCTAAGGTTACATTTGCAAATGATACAATGCATGCTGCTCATGGATTAAAAAATTCAAACGATTTTTTGGACTGATACTGAAAGTGAAAGTAGAGTATACGTCTTCTTGAATGTAACATGTCAGAAATGTAAACAACACATTAGATAATGACTCCAGGGCACATTCCATAAGGACCCTTCTTTCAAGATAAGCACCTTCTACAGTATAGATTACCCCATAGCATTTTGTAACTCCACCCGTATTGACATGGTTTTCTTCCTAAGTGCTCTTGCTCATTCTTTCTTTTATACCAGTATCTGGTGATCATCAGTTTCTCCAACTCTAAGACCCAAGTTCATAATCTCTTCATGAGCACCGAGAGCAATTGCTTTAAATAGAAAAGTCCCAGTTCAAGCTACCAAAATCCTCTGAAATTTCACTTCACTATCTATCTGTTCATACAATGATGGAGCCTTCAATCTTTCTGTTTACCTATAATTGATCTACCTTCTCTATATACTTTTTGTTAATATGAATCAATCTTATGTACCTATGGACCTACTGAATTCTCAGGCGTTATCACCATCTATTCCTCTCCTTGTACATTCATGCATTTCTCCACACATACCTGCAACAAACCATCCATCCATCCATCCAACTGCTTCTCCATCATTTTTACCTACTAGAATGTGTGACTCTGACCATTCCTAATTCTTAAGGGATAGCTTTCAATTTTAGAGTTTATTTCTTAAATTTTTTCTCATACTTAAGAGAACTTCATTCTATTTCATAAAATAACAATAATGTAAACATAATTTTGCCAGTTTTGGTTCAATATAGGGAATCCTGCTGCACATTTGATATAAGAAAGCAAAAAATATTCACATCAGTCCTTTATCACTCCAGGCCAAATGAATACACTGTTAATAGCTTGGGTACATATTCGATGTGTTGTCCTGCTAAGGTTTTCATACATCAAAACATTTGTATATAAAAGCTTTGCATCTTTCATATGGTAATTCTGTGATATATATATTTCACCTCATTATTTTACATTAAGTAAATCCAGTGGCAAAGTCTGTATAATACTCCATTTCCTAAATGTGCTATAAGTTACTTATACCTTGTACCACCTTCAAAAGTATGAATTATTTCCAAGTTCATGTTTCCAAAAAAGTGGTCTCATGGATATTTTCACAGCAACCATTTGGCTCCAACTTTAAAATGTGTCTACAAAGTATGCCCTTGACAGAAACAACTGGCTTAATTAAAATGAACATCTTTAGAGGTTTCAATCACATTGACAGTTTTTAAAAACTTTAGAGACCTACGTTGGACATTTCTATCCTCTGCTGACCCACTTAGTCACAAGCCTTACTATTCAGAGCAGGAGCAGCCAGACAGTGGCTCACTCACATTCTGGGTCCTCAAATCTCTTCTTCCTTACCTAGAACGTTTCTCGATTTCAGCAATGGCTTTTCAAGGATGCCTCTGGCCTCACACATGCACAGTCCTGACGTGTGGAGAATGAATTTGTGTAAGCAAGCAGAGCTGACAAATGTTACTATTCAAATGTCAACTAGAATAGGCAACACTGCGTAGAGTATAAAGCTATAGCTGCAGGATGGGTCCCAGTGACCCCCACACAGACAGGCCTTAATTCTTTAATCACCCAATTTCGCATGCATAGGGAATACGGGGAGACTGGGAGCCACCTTGAGAAATCAGGGTCCTTAGGAGCGGAGTGAGAACTGACCTTTAATGAAAAGACCTTTCATAGTGTAACAGCTCATAAAGCCATACTCATGCTTCCTGCACTGTTCAAGTTTTACATAGCTTAAAAGAATTCAGACTGAGAAGTAGGACAAGATTTTCAGAAGAAATGACACCTATCATACAAGTGTTCACAATTTCTCTTCTGCTACATTTCTCCTTTCAATTTGTTTAAACTATTCATGCCTAGACATAACTCTTTCACTTAATTGTTTATTTAGAAAAAAATGTTCCATCTCTTATTACTGAAGCATAAACTGTTACAATTATGAAGTCTCTACAATGATAATGGCTTAGCAAACGTTGTCTTTATTTGCAGTTGATATGGAAGAAGAAATTTCACATTATAAAAACATTTAATTCCTTGAAGTTAGAATGTACTTGTGAAAAAAATTAATATATTCAGTGATAGTCCTTCATTTGTTTGTTTGTTTTTTCCAGTACCGGGAATCGAACTCACAACCTTGCACATGCCAGGCAGGTGCTCTCCTGCTGAGCTAAATCCCCAGGCCTATTCAGTAATAGTCTTTTGTGTGACAAAGAAATTGAAAAGTTTCAAGGTAGGAGGAAAGCACTCTGAGGAAAGGCAAGTCACGGTGTGTTAGTTTTCCTGAATGGAGCCAAATAAATAGAAATTAACTTTCTTAAGTGACCTTAAAAATTGCACCAAAAATGGCTGAACAAAGAAGTCAGTATGACCATACTAACGTTTTCCTTGACCCTATCTGAAGATTAATCAATGTAGCCAAGTTAAATTATTATCATGACTCTATTGGGGTTCTGAGACAACAAACACATTAAAATACATGTTAAAGTCCGAGTTTGTGCTGGATGCATACCACCACAATTCCCAGCTGAAACGTGCACAGAGAGCCAGGTACTTCCCATCTAATCCCTGAGGGCAGAACGGATGAACAAGGACCCCGAAGACATTACACACTGAGTCGCTGTGGTGGCAGAGAGGAGATTTGGGCTGAGCAACCGAGGGACTTCTCCAGCTGGGGGCTGGGCAAGCAGGCTCTCTGAGCCAGGCAAGCAGACTCTCTGAGCCCCA
>NW_004955632.1:28237-29351 GCF_000276665.1 Chinchilla lanigera
AAAATAAAAAAAACATACAGAGTTACACAGTGGTAGGAAATTAACAGTGATTGTTGTATTACATATTGACATCTTGAAGGTGGTTTCTCATGAAAACAGATAGAGACATGCATTATTGACCAATCAAGGACTCGCTGACAGTTTCTTTCAGCAAAGAAATAAAAGACAATAGATGAACTATGTTAACTATCCTGTATATATATATACATACAAAATTTCTCCTTCTTTCCCTTCTCTTTTCCCACATCCCAGTTAACTTTACACTTGACTGTTTTCCTATCATTTGTCAATGTCTATCATACCTCCGAGTTTATATTAACTCTTTCAGGCTGTACACAAGTGAAACAATGTGGTACTTGCACATGCAGGTCTGACTTATTTCATTTATGAGTATGGCCTCTAGTTGTGATCATTTACCTATAAAGCCCTCGAGGTTATCTCTCTTTGTAGCTAAGTAATATTCCATTATATAAAAGTACCACAATTTTCTTATCCAGTCCTTGGTGGATGGACGTTTGAGTTGCTTCCACAGTTTACCAATTACACATTGTATTGCTACGAATATAGGTGCACATATATCGCTTTGATATGATGTTTTTAGGTCTTCTGGGAAAATACCCAGCAGCGGAATAGCTGGTTTGAATAGGACCTCTATACCTAACTCTGAGAAATCTCCAAACTGATTTCCACAGTGGTTTCACCAGTCTGCATTCCCACCAGCAGTGGGACGTGTTCCCACATCTCCACAGCCTCAGCAGCATTTGTTATTAGTTAATTTCCTAATTCTATCCATTCTTACTGGGGTTAGGTGGAATCTCAATGGTGCTTTAATTTGCATTTCTGAAATGACTAATGGTATAGAAAATTTTCTCATGTATTTCTTGGCCATTTGTATTTCCTCATCTGAGAAGTGTGTATTCATCTTAGCTGTGTATTTTTGGATTGGGTCTTTAACTTTGAGGGTGTTGATATTTTTCAATTTTTTATATGTTCTAGATAGAAGCCCTTTCTCTGAGGGACAGTCAGCTAAAATTTTTTCCATGTGTGTGGGTTTTCTCTCTCTCTGCTGGTGGTTTCTTTAGATATACAGAAACTTTTTAGTAGGATGAGATCC
>NW_004955632.1:29451-37388 GCF_000276665.1 Chinchilla lanigera
ACTGTCAGTGAGGCATTGGTTCATTAGCTTTGTATGTCTATATGTGTTTTCATGAGAAACTACATTGAAGATATCAATATGCAATACAATAAGCATTGCTAATTCCCTATCACTCTGTTTGTACCTCTGTAATGTCTGTACTGATCCTTTGCTATTTTGTACAATGCTGTCTGTCTGTTAGTATTTTCCTCTTTTTATTTCTAAAATAAAAAAAAGTAAAATACATGTTAAGTGCACACACACACTCACACACAAATAACATGGTAAAGAGGCAACAGTTATGGTCACCACTTCCTTCAGCACATGGTAATTTAACATAATTGTCCAATACTCAAGCTTCTCCATTTAAAGCCAAATATGATATACAATTTTTGTCTGGTTAACAGTTTGTGTGGTGATATAATAGGTAGAGGTAGAAAGTAGGGTTTCAGTTAAGCTTAGAAATGGGACAGTCCACAGTGACAGTCTGAGTTGGGCAGTGAGCGGAAGTGGTACCTGATCTCATCAGCCCAAGAAGGTGGAAGTCACAGAATAAGAGATATCAAAAATGCAATGACAATCCTTTACCAAAAGTCTGGGTGCTTCCTGGAGTGTCACAGTTATTAGCAGGTGCAGGAGGGATCTTAGAACTGGACCTTCCAAACACTGCAGCAGGTCTTCTCCTTGTTGTGCTTTTATTCTATTCAAGCTGCAAGCCCATTGGATGTTCTCATTCACACTCAGGATATGTCTCCTATAGTCAGTATACTGGACTGCATAGCAGTCATACCTGAGAACACCCCCAGCACGTAACCAGAGCCGACCTTCACTATAGAACTATCCTTTATCAAATGGGGAGCACATTGCCTCTTTTATCACAATTAGAGGCAAATTTGCCATTGGGTTATTCTTTCTATGCTTGTCACTTTACTGAACTTACCACGTAGATACAGTCATGTTGTCCAGGCAGGCACTGTGCCTCCAGTTGTAGCCCTGGCCCTCATGTAGATTTAATAATATTTAACCAGTCATGTTTGGTCAATCAATGTTATTTGCAGAGTGTAGTAATACAAGGCATGCAAAGATATGTGTTCTGAGCAAACATTTCAGAAGATCTTGCAATTTTTAACCTCTGCAATAACCCATATCTGCATTCCTGAGAGATCTGGGCAGGTTCTCATTTTGCCTGGATTTGGTTGTTGTAGTTTTGATTTTACCTTAACAAGGGGCCACAATAATGCAAGAGCACCCACATAGATCCGCACTTCAAAGACACTCATCATTAACTCCACGTGCAATACAAGCCCAATTTCTACCTTGTAGTCCAAACCAGTCTCCTCTAAGACCACCATATCTTCTTAGGGACCACGTTTTTCCTCAGATGTGAGAGTCCCCAAATGCCCACAATGAATGTTCACATTCCAGTTTGATGGAATTATTGTTCTTCTCATCCCTCTCTGAAGCTGACTTCTAGAACAACGACGCACAACATCAAGAAAACAGAAGAAAATATTTTCCTCGTACTCCTCAGAGGTAGAGTGCAGTTAAGCCATTCTGATTTCCACACATTTATGGAAACAAGGGCCCAATAAACTTAGCATTGTAAGAAATACTAAAATACTGTGGATAATAGTTAAGAGTGTATTTTGTTTCAATCAAATGAGACGTACCATGTGATAAATAAGCTTATGTGTCTGGCTTATTTCAGTCAGTATTACATTTTTCAGGTGCATACAAGCAAAAAGATTGATGAAGAATGTACATAAAAGGCACAAGGGGATGAATCTCTCATGAGGGGGAAAGGGTCCAAAGGAAGGATGGCAAGGGGTGAGGAGGAAGGGACGGGAACTTAGTAAAATACAGATATGCCATGGACATGGACTGAATATCCTCAATGCACGTGAAGATAACTTTGCATAACGTGAACGAAGACTAACATCCACAGGAATGAACATCACCGTAAGGGAATTAGGGGAGAAAGGAAGGACGGAAGGAGCAGGGAGGGAAGAGGCACAGGATTGAAAATAGAAACAGCTGTACTATGTACATGTGCCCACTCCCAAAGATGACTGTAAATGGCATGTGCTGCACACAGGTAATACATAAATATTTGAAACTGTACATGCAGTCTTCCGGAGAATTTTAACTACCCTTCTGGGATATAGATAACTAACAGCACTGCAGTTGCATCATCAGAATATTATTTCATCATTTTATAGGTTCAGCTGCTTCTGCATGATGAGGAAAGGTGAAGACCAGTGAATTCCATCAGCCTAAACACATCACCCTGCTTCGTCAACCTTGAAGTATACTCCAATGTCTGAAACACAGCAGTGTGCGATACCATGGGGAAGAATGAACCCTTCTAGAAGTCCAGAGATGTTAGCTTTACAGAACAACTACCTACAGAGAAGCCAATTCTATACCCAGTGTGTGCTTATTTCTGCAAGGACAAATTATTGCTATTTCCATGGTAGTATAGACGCATGTCCTCATCCTAGCTCCTGGGTGGAGGCCGTTCACCTTGTGCAATGCTGCAATCATAGGGGCTCAGAGTGAATTTTGTGTGCTGGCAGTTTAGCACTCAGCAGTGGCTGTAGCCAAGTCACACTGGTGAGTTGCACCCCAGGAACCATGGAATTTGCCAATGTGCTAGATGAAAAAGGATCACAACTGCATTGAAGCAAAAATTATATTCACCACTTATTGAAGCACATGGTAAGCTACTATGATGCTATTTAACCTTTACCACCAAGATAGTTGCCTTCACTCCTCAGGTTAGGAAGCCAACATGGCAAAATTCCTTTGATTATTACATTTATTTTTCCAGAATAAGATTTCTGAACCAGGGAATTGAACATAGAATTAATTTGGGAATCTTCGGATGCACTCGAAGCTTGTCGTGGGCTGAAGTCTGTTTGATCATCTTAATTCCCAAGGGCTGTAATTTTAGTGCAGGGTCATTTGTGTTTCAGACCTGCTTCAATCAGCATTAGATCTAATCCACTGTTCAGGAGGCTTTGCAATGTTCACTTCATTTTTGGCAAAGTGGGGTTTGCCTGTTCAGAAGTCATATGTTCCTTTGCCAGGATGCAAGGAAGGTTACCAGTGTGAATTTCTGTGAATGCCTCCGGGTCCCTCTGAAAGTTATCTGACATTTACATGTGGGTGTTCTGGATGTATAACCTGGTTCAAGTCTGGGATGTCTGAGTTGTTGTGGTTCTCCTTATTCTTAAATTCAGGTAGTTTTTTGAAGTTGCTCTGAAATATTTCTGCTTATACAGTTTCAGAAAAATTTATTAGGTGTTCTCTCTATTTCATGTCTGAGAGTATCATAATTGACCATGCATATATGTCTGCACAAGGCACAGTCTGCATCATTCTTTAGATTATGCTGTTGTATAGAATCATTGAGCTAATACCTATTTTATCCTTCCTACAGTGTTAAGTGATGCTGTCTTCAAGCAGCCAGTAAACTCTTATTACTTAGTCCTTCTAACATGACCAAGAATTTTCTGCATACATTCCCTAAACTGCTTGCACCTCAGAAGAGAAGAACTGGGATAATCTATTGAACAATATTGCTTCTATTTAAAGTTTAAAATTTCAGAGTATTATTACTGCCGGTAAGAGGAGAAAATGCTCCTACTTTAATTTTTATTAAATTATACAGCCACTTGCAGAAAACTCAATTAAATTAGTGAAAATATCTTTACCTTTCTGTTTCACCTATCATTTTTGAAATCAACTTACATATTGTAAAATTTCCTGCAGAAACTGAAGTAAGAAAGAAAAATAAACCTATATCTACATACCTCTCTGTTAGATGTTGCACCAGGTAAAAGTAGAGAATAGAAGAGAGGAGAATCAACATGGGCACATTCCTGCTAAAGTTTCTGAGGATTCACTTGCTGCTCAGATCACGAAGCTGGAATCTGCAGGAAAAGAGGAATTAAGGAGATGACACCATTCCGGGGTTGAAGGTCTAAGAACATTGTGGAGCATCCTCAATGTGATTTAGGTTTGGGAGGCTGGAGAAACTGGAATCTCACCTCCACAGGTGACTTCAGCAGCAAAATATACATCCATTCAAACAGAGTATAGTTTTAGAAAGAATCAACTTCTCATTTTCTTTTATTCCATCAAAGATGCTATTCTGTTGGATGGTGCAACCACAGTAAACATGGGTTCACCTCTTCTCTAAGTTCTCTGGAATTCTTTTTAATCATCTCTACCTGCACCCCACAAACTCAGTCATATTGTGCTTTACAAATCTGCCTGATAAATTTGTTTCTCATTACTCAAGATGTCATATAATAACAGTGATGTTAATTTTTATAAAACCAAAAATTCCTTGGAATCTTTTAACATGCACAAAGCAAATTGTTACACAGAAATACTAGGAGTTCTATATAGTAAAATTGAAAGTAAAGGAAATATAACTAACGAGAATGTAAAATTTGGTTTACAAATTAGTTCAAATATTTTGCAGAATAAATTTGCTTATTAAAAATCACTTGCTTTTTCTATCAATTCCACTTTCCAATTACATGCTCATATTCAACAGACAAAAGTCACAGAATAGATTTCCTTCATGGTCATACTCAGTTCATAGCTGAGACACTTACATAGCAGGCCAGGTAAAAAAAAAATAGCATACAAATAATCTCATGTGATTTTCACATGACATGACAGCTTTATAAAGGACAACTCAAAGAAAGAGAAAGACAACAGTGTATTTTAATTCTTAGGTTTAAGGAAGAGTGGAGATTTGTATAAATGTGATTACACAAAAGGTCATTGCAGCTAGCGGAAATAAAATGGGGAAAAGTTAGCAAGGCCTGTTCACATTCTCTCCTCCTCCTTCTTACACTTGATAACTCCTCATTTCCCTTCTTCTTATTGTGTACATCTCATCCTTCTTCCATTTATTCTATGTACTTATGGTTGATCACATGGACTTTGCATTGAGTTACACAACACTCACTTTCAGTGGAAGGCACTAAGTTGCCTAATCTGTGTTGAATTCATGATACTAATTCCTCAGCCTCCCGCAGTGATGGTACTACAGGAGTGCTCTGCCACAGCCATTTTTCACATTCTGCTTTTATCTCTGTGTCCTTGAGAACAAGTATGCTCTTTCACTGTCGGTATAGAGACTATATCTCTTGAATTGAGGATCTCATGATCAACTTTACAGGAATGGAAACAATCCTACGTGATCTGCTTAAGGAAAAAGTTGTGCAAGTACATCAAAAAAATAATCTTTTTTCTGGAACTTCCTTAATTGCAAAGTTAACATAGCTTATAGTACCATGTCTTAACAGAGGTATTCAGTTGCAACTAGCAGGTGATTTTCCTTTTCTAATGTATTTTTTGACTTTCTGGTGACCCACTAGGTGACTGATATTCATCTATCCTTTATTCATCCAGGTAATACTGATTATAGCATATTGTTTATCCCTCTGAGTTAGATAGATCTAGAAAATCCATTTTCACCCAGAGACCAGAAGTTCAAAGATTGTGCTTCCACCTACTGTTGTGTTATATTTATATCTTCTTCACTGACTCCTTCCAGGGCCTCACTCTACATGATTACCTATATATCTACTTAACGGGTCAGTCTAGAAAATCAGGACTTTAAAGCAAAACATGGAGTAGGGAGACTCTTCCTCAGATTCTATAGCTACTGAGGAGGAACATTCATCCCCTGGAACATCACCTCAGAAGACCTGAGTGAGGGGCTGGGGATTTAGCTCAGCGGCAAAAGCGCCTGCCTGCTGAGCGCAAGGTCGTGAGTTTGGTTCCCGGTACTGGAGAAAAAAAAAAAAAAAAAGAAGACCTGAGTGAGACTCCAGACCAAAATGCAACCAGGATGGCAGGCCTCAATTTTTGTTTTCAGCTTTGCCTGACACATATGTGTGCACTGAATCTAATCATTCTCTTTCGCTATGAGATTTTTCATCTGTCATTTGAGAAATGAATAACTGACCTTCCCCTGGAAACTATTTAGTAAGCTTTCCCAGAGATACTGATTTTCCTTGCTTTTATTATTATCACGTTTCATCATTTCAGGCCTGACAGAGCTAACAGTGAAAAACATGAATGGCCCTTGCATGATGTTATTGTCAACTGGTAGGCCAACCGGATTTATTTCTAACCCTGGCCTCCTGCTACCATTGACATTCACCCAGTGAGACTCAGCATTTTGACGGCTGCTTCAGGGTCACTGAGTGCAGTGCTGAGTAGACCTGCAGACAGAAAATCGTATGGATCGCTGAATGATCCAGCTGTGAAGACCCAGGTGCAGGTCCATTGCACCAAATGGAAAAAGAGCTCTAAACCCATACCAGGGTAGTGAAACATTGGGAAGCAGTTCACCTTTTCTTTTACATTTTCCTTATACCTCCTTCAATTTAGGCAGGTTTAAGTCACTAATTGTTAAACAATCAGATAACTGAAACAAATAAGTTGTCCAGAACACCTATTCTCTCAGTGAGATTAATTTAGTAAGGCACATTATTTCAGATAATAAATTGGTGCTACTGTTTATTTTAAAAGTAAAAGAACAAAAACATACTAACAAACACAAGCATTTAGAAAAAACACAAAAACAATTCAAGCAATACATAATTTCAGACAAGGTGGTAGGAAGTTAGCAATGGGTCTTGTATTACATATTGACACCTTCAAATTGTATAATCAGATGAACATAGGCATGTAAGATTGATCAAACACTCAAAGTTTAATTTTCCTTTCAATAGAGCAATAAAAGTATATGACAACTATGTTAGATATCCTGTGTAGACATATATGCATATTTTCTCCTTGTGTGAACATTTGCCAAGCACTTGAACTTCAGCATAAGGATTGAGAAATTCAATCACATTGGAAAGTCTATATACGTGTTCTCAGGTATATAAAACATACTCTTCTGAGAAAAACAAATGATTTCCTTTCGGGTGATTTCACCTTTTCCATCGTTTCTCCCATGCACTCCTGAGTTTTGATAGAATGTTGAAGAAACAAGCCTGCTTCCTGGGCTCCACCAACACCAGAAGAGCAGAGGCAGGGACAGCACCCTGTTCATTGTCTCGAGCACCCTGCCCTACTTATGTCCTCTGGTGATCAAGTTGGATGCAGTGCAGCAGACATTAGTAGAATAACAGAAATCCTCTTTGTCCCACACATGCTGCTCTGCAGGAAGCATTCAGGATCTCATCAGAGATATCGCCATAGGTAAACACAGAATAACATACTCAGGTGCATTCCCTTAGAAAAATCTTTAAAACTAGGCATATACTATGATATTCTTGAAGATCAGTCTATTAGAAAGGAATGTTATCATATAATTATACAAGTTTCACAAGGAAATAACACACATTTTCATTTCTCCCTTGAACCTCTATTCTGCCTGCCTCACCTGTGGCTCTGGGATGGATATGATATGATGTTTGTTTAATAAGGCACTGGCAATCCCATTACTGTTACACACTCTTTGGTCTCATAGAGGTTTCTTCCGGGTCTTCAATGTCCTTAACAAAGAATTCGACAAGACACACAGAAATGGGTTTAAGAATGTACATTTTTTGAGGTAGAAAACAGTTACACTCTACAGTGTAAGCAGGCTGATGAAAGGCTCCCAGGAGTTATGACAATAATGGTGGGTGTCTCTTTAGCTCCCATTTGTGGAATACTTTTCCCCCATGTGACCAAGGCATTGGAGACCATTGTCCTATTAGAACCTCGGTCGGCTGATTGTCAGAACTTCCCTGCCCTGTCCAAGGCCCACTTGGTTTCATGCCAGTTACAAATGAAGGATGGAGGAGAGAATTTTTGCTTGGTCCTTGTGCAGCCTAAGGGGGCTTCCACAGCCATCCCACAGTCTGTGATCTGTGTTTGTTCTCTGTCTCAATAACTGACAGGTCACACCCACTTGTTCAGCACTTTTGCCCTTC
>NW_004955632.1:40010-75964 GCF_000276665.1 Chinchilla lanigera
GCTTTTCTTTGTCGGTAAGTTTTTAATCATGTTTTCAATCTTATTACCTGACATTGGGTTGTTCAGGAATTTGATATCTTCCTGACTCAGCCTTGGTAGTTCATACATATCTAGGAATCTGTCTATTTCTTCTGAGTTTTCTATCTTATGGGAGTAAAGATTTTCAAAGTTGGTGTTAATGACCTTCTGAATTTCTGTGGAATCTGTGGTGATTTTATCCTTTTCATTCCTTATTGCATGAATATGAGTTCTTTCCTTCCTTCTCTTGATAAGGTTGGCTAGAAATTTGTCAATTTTATTTAGTCTTTCAAAGAACCAGGTCTTTGATTCATTACCTTTTGGAGGATTTCTTTGTGTCAATTGCATTAATTTCTTCCCTAAACTTTATAACCTCCTCCCTTCTTTGGGCTTTGAGCCTCACTTGTTCTTTTTCTCAAAGTTTAAGATCTAGCATTAGGCTACTTATTTGTTCTCTTTCCGTTTTCCTATGTGTGAATTCACTGCTGCAATCTTCCTTCTGAGGACTGCTTTCATTGAATCCCAAAGATTTTGGTAAGTTGTATTCACATATATATTTGTTTGTAGATTTTTTTAATATCATCTTTAATTTCTTCTGTTATGCATGGGTTGTTCAGGAGGTTGTTGTTCAATTTCTAAGTGTTTATGGAGTTGTTGGATTTCCTTTTGTGGTTAACTTCCAATTTCATTGCACTGTGGTCAGATAATATGCATGGGATAATTTCAATTCTTTTGCATTTTGGCAGGTATGCTCTATGGGCCAAGATGCGGTCTATTTTAGAGAAAGAGCCATGTGCTGCTGAGAAAAATGTGTCTTCTTATGTTTTGGGGTGGAACACTGTATACATCTACTAAGTCCATTTGTTCACAGCTTTGGTTCAGATCTGTTATTTCCTTGCTGATTTTTTGTCCACTTGACCTATCTCTTTGTGTCAATGGGCTGTTGAGGTCCCCTGTCACAATAGTGTTATTAATTATATGGGTTTTCATGCCTGTTAATATTTGTCTTATATAACTTGAAGCTGCGATATTTGATGCATATATGTTTATGATTCTTATCTCATCCTCTTGCAGTTTTCCCCTGACTAGTATGTAGTGACCTTCTTTATCTCTTATGATTGTTGTCAGTGTGAAGTTTACATTGTCTGCAATTGGAATAGCTGCAGCTGCTTTTTGCTGGGTTCCTGTTGCATGGAGGATTGCTTTCCATCCTTTGACTTTTAGTCTGTGGATTTTCTTTTGAGTGAAATGTGTTTCCTATTTATAGCATATCGTTGGACTTTGTTTTTTAATCCACTCTGCCAGTCTGTTTCTTTGGAAAATTGAGTCCATTCACATTTATAGTTATAACCCCTATGCATTGATTTATCATTGTCATGTTATTTTCTTTCATTGGTGTCTTACTTTTCCTACCTGTTTACTTGCTTGCTCTTTTGATGTTTCCTTTCTACTCTTGTTCTTGAAATTGCAGTCAGATTTTTCTTTGTCTAGAATATCTTTTAGTACTCTTTGTAATGCTGGCTTGGCACTCATGAAGTTCTTTAATTGTTCTTTGTCATGAAAATATTTTATTTCTCCGTTGAATTTGAGGGATACTTTGGCAGGGTACATCAGTGTTGGTTGGAAGCTGTTCTGTCTCAGGACCTGTAGTATTTTGCTCCAAGCTCTTCTTGAGTGGATGGTTTGTGCTGAGAAGTCTGCTCTGATTCTGTTGAGATTTCCTTTATAGGTAATCTGTTTCTTTTCTCTAGCAGCTTTTAATATTCTGTTCTTTTGCTGGAGATCTGGGAGCTTGATTATTCTATGTCTGGCTGTACTTTTATTTTGGTTGTGCTTGGTTTGTGTTCTGTATCCCTCATTTACCTGTGTGTCAGCTTCTGTTTCCATGCTTGGGAAATTTTCTGGTGTTATATCTGCAAATATTCTTTTCATGTCTGTTGTGTTGTTTCCTGCTCTTTCGTTGACGCCTATAAGTCGTACATTTTTCCTCTTTGCCTCATCTTGCAGCTGTTAAGTTGACTTTTCCTGGATCCTTGTTGATTTTACGAGATCCTTTCTTTCACAGTTGCTAGCTGCCATCCTGTCTTCAGTGTCTGAGTTTCTGTATTCAGCTTCATTCCAGTGGTTTTGGCAGCTTTCTTTGGAAGCTTTCTTTTCCTGGAAGTGTCTTTCAATCTGGTTTATGTGTTCTAAGTCCTTTCTATATTTTGCATTTAATGCTTCTGTCCATTGCCTTTGTTCTTCTATTTTCTTATATGGTTGTTCTTCAGACTTTTTGAGCATTTCCTTCATTATTATTGTCATTTCATTTTTTGCCTGAGAGATGATTTCTGATCTCATCTCTTCTATGACCTTATAGAGTTGTTTCTTTACTTCCATTGAAATCATTTAGCTATTTCTGGCAGGCGTTTACCAAGTTCTCCTATGTCGATGTCTCCTGGACTTGTTCTGTGTGGGGTGGAGTTCTGGGATTGTATTTTAGTCTGTTGTTTGTTCATGTTTGCTACTGGGTGCAGAAGGCTCAGCTTCCCACTTCAGTGGCTGCACAACAAAGGCCACTAGTGTCCCTAGTTTTCCTGTTGGTCAAGTTTGCCCTTCAGTGACCCATAAGAGGTACTACTTAGTCTCAAGTTTTTGCAGCAATTGTTGTTTTGTATCTACTTATCCCCAGTCTCAGACATGGACATTGGTGTCAGCTGATGGCCAACCATCTGATCCAGTGTCCCCTTGCAGTTCAGGGCACATACATGGCCCAGACTCGGGTTGCACTTGTGTGACAATCCTGGTCCAGTGGACCTATGTCCCCAGGCAGTTCAGGGTACAGACAAAACCCAGACACAAACTGCAGGGTCCACAGTTTGTGAACCACCTGACTCTGTGTCTCCAGTCAGTTCAGGACACATACAGGAACCAGACACAGGCCAGTCTGGCAGCAATGCCAAACTGCCTGTGTCTTCAAGCCCCTTGGGGGTCCAGGTGAAAATAAAGCACGGACTTGAACCACGGGACCAGCAGCTCTTGTAGCACTGTCTCAGTCAGCACAGGGTGTGTGCAGGGAGGGGCCACATGTGCCCCCCCAGCCCGAGAGGTACCTGAGGCTACTCAGAGAGGAACTCCTGTCTGCAGCAGGTGCCCAGAGGGCGGAGACTCAGTCTGTCCACTGACGGTCAGCCAGAATGAAACAGAATGAGACCCTCTGTGGCAGGGTCCTGAGTCACCTGCTCTGCCCTCAAGAAGTAGATGGGAAATACCTGGCTCTCTCTGCATGTTTCAGCTGGGAATCATGGCAGTGTGAGTGAAGCACGGACTCAAACCATGGGAACAGCACTTCTTGCAGCAATCACTCACTCAGCGCAAGGTGCTCACCAGTGGCTTCTTACTAATCTGCACTCAGAGCACACCTGGAGTCTTGCTATTTGAAAAGGACTCAGAGGTAACAGGAATACCTCTATTATTTGGGTTAGTTCTTTTCCTCAACAGTTCAGGTGGGGTGGCTCTATCCTAGAAAAGAGAAAAAAACTCTCTCTCTCTGCCAAATTCATTTCATCAAGAATGACTGCAAGGAGGGCTTCTCCGTTTTGAGTTCCAATGGTCTGCAGGAGTTCCTTCATTCAAAGTTTTAAGAAGCACACATGTTTTGAACACTGGACTCTAGGTGGAAACACAAACCAGGAGATGGCAAGACTACGTTCCCATAGGGATCAATAGCCAAAAAATTATTCTTGGCCTAGAATGATAAAATATTGTAAGTCAGAAATTAGAAAGGAGAAAAGGAAGAGAGAAAGAAAGAAGTGAAAAGAACAAAAGAGGAAAAAAAGGTTTGAAAATATTATATTTGCACCTGGAAAGAGGAGTAAATGGTACTTCAAAATGGTATATGAGGGGGTAGAAGGAAAAATGAAAGGGGAATGAAATGTAAATGGAAAGTGAACATGTTTATATACAGATTGGATCCATTTAATGAACTAGCAGGAACCAAAAAGTAACATCAGATGGCAAATCTGACCTATAAAGAAGACAGTATAAAGCAAAACAGCAATGGACACCATGCAAACTTGCATATATAGCCCCAAAAATGCAATCTAACAGAAAAACAACAAATAAGTTTAGCAATTTTACTACAAGACAAATGCAAGGAAGGAGGATAAATACAGAAGAGGAGCAAAAAGTACAAATGTGTAAAAAGATTCAGAGACATTGAATCCATTCCGTAATGTCACAGAAACACTGGTTAAGAAAACAATGAAACAACCTTCCTATAGGAAACAGGATGTGTCATGTTGAGATTCTATAGAAATAGGCACGTCATGCACAGATATATTCCTTTGGCTGTTTCAAAAGGAAATTTCATAAAGCAGGAAAAATGACTAAGTATACCAGTTGAATATTTCTCCTTGTGGGTGTGTTTTACACTGGAGGTCAAATTCCTCCAAAGTTCTCTGTCACCTCAGGACAAATGAAAGAGGCCTGTGACAATTTCCTTCAGGCTGAGCTCCAAGCCTCTGTGGTTGTATCTGGGAACATCTATGTCAGCCAGCGTCTCAATCAACTCCCATCCATCTACCTGCATTCTTCTGTACCTGGGAGAAAAGGGAATGAAAGAGGCACAACACTAATCAAATCACCGAAGCTCCACAGGTATTCTGTATTTGTTCCTGAGGGCCTGGGTGGCCAGCAACTGCAGAGTGCTGTCCTCACTCCCAGGGCCTCCAGTCCCATCACACCGGCATGGATACATGTGGATGTGTGTTAGGCACCACAGATATCCAGCCTTTCAATACTCACTCCTGCATCCTTCTGACTCAGATTCCATCAACCACAAAATCACCCACAGCTGCACTCTCTGAACTATGCTTTCTATTTCCAACCTTACTATGTTATGAAAAACACATGCCCCTTAATTCACGTGGTCTTGCCTGGTTAGCTTTGTGGAGCACAGTACCTCCTAGTACAAACACTGTTCTCTGTCTTGACATATCACTAGACATGAGGTCATCATGTTGCAAATAACCTTTTTTAGTGTTACAACACATGGGTATTTTCGAGCCACAAGGAGTTACTGATGACACAACCAGATCATGGACCTAGTCATCTTTATGTTCTGAAAGAGTCATTCAGGTGACAGGAAAGGCTGTACTTGGTGAACCACTGTTGAAAGAAATAGAAAATTATTCAGTGCCCTTAAAGTGGAAGCCAGCATGCTTTCTACTTATAAATCAAATTTCGTTTGGGTAGAAAAAGTAAATAATATAAAATTGACTTCTCAAGGCTGACACATAAATTTCTTCAATGTCAGACTTCACATCAGAAATAGTTACCATCCAAATTTACTACCATTGTGGAGAAATAATAAAAATTACACATTTCATTTATGATTACATGAACTAACTGTAAATATTTATATACCATTCAGGAATTTGTTTTTTAATAGTAATAATTACCACATATCTGTTAAAATAATTGATTTTTTCATGTGATTTTTACAAATGGATGTGACAAGATTATGAGGTTACATCATGGCCTTTTTAAATGAGTCATAGAGGCATCACATGGTAATATTTTTGGTACTGATCTCAGCGCTCTTGATTGATGGATGAAGTATCTGGAGATTTTTGTGTCCTCCATTCTCTTTTTATTATACTTGTAAATATATCTGTAGTTTGGGGATCTCTTTTTGGAGAAAAGCTACTCCACTTCCCTAAAACTGAGCCATTGTGCTATTAGACAGGGAGGTGCCCCATAGTCCCTTCCAGACTCATCCTGCTCACAATTGAATGACCGAAATAACGGATGCAAAACTTGAAAGTTCATTTAAGATAAACAATGAAGATATACTAGTAGCAATAGGTGCTAAAAAATAACACTGAAGTGGAAGAAGTGCTCTGAAGAAAAGAGAAGATATAACCTGCTTTCAAGAAAGGTCATTGTATGAACAGCACAGTGGTCATGAAGTCTGTGGCTTCCATCTCTTATATCATCTTGGTGTGGTATGCAGGCTGTCCCACTCCGGGCTTTGAAGTTGCTCCGTGCATGTATCCCTACCATGATTTAACAGCTCTCGCTGGTTGTCCAGCCGTGATTTATACTGCCTTAATATCATACCTCAGTTCCACCTGAGACATAAATCCTCGTAGATCTTCACAGCTTGTTGAAGGAAAGTAGGTCCTTCTCTTCATGTAGGTACTTCCTAAAAAGCCAGTAGGTGCTACCTACTAAAGATTATGTACTCTCTGACTAAATTAAGATGCTGTAACTCACAAACAGGGCTGAGAAAAACCTCATAGAAGACAATGAAAAGGAGTTAGTACCTATGTATGGAGAACTGTACAGCTGTCAGGTTAAGAGAGACAGTGTGTTGAACTCTCAAGGAACCTGTGGAAGCAAAGAGAAATGTTAGGCAAACAGTGCCTATTTATAGTAACATGGCTTATCTATTCCCAGAGTAGAATTGTAGTGTCTTATTTGAAAGAGGAGCCTTGGTATTTTAGGGGTCCACTAGAATAGGGTCTTTTCCTGAGGCAATTTGTCCATTTCCCATATACATCTATAGATTGTCACTTCATGCCTTAAGGGAGGACCAGGTTGTATGCTTCTTCAGGAAAGGCAAATGAAACTGCCATCCTGAAGGATTGTAAAGTTTTCCATAATGCCACTCTATTAAGCTTTGCAGTTTCAGAAGACACTTTAGATGTGTCTCCTGGTGTCCTCTTCAATAAATGACAGCATGAGAAAATAAGACTTCTGCATGAAGTTATGTCATTCATTAGTCAACAGATCCTGTGTTTTTAGATCACTGAGTGGGCATGTACCACCAGAAAAGTATATTTGGAACATTTGACCTTAAAATTGATATGTTCTATGAGGTATAAACATACTCTGACTAAGGGTCCCCTCAATTCTAATTATGGTTATAAATACAGAGAAGGAGTTTCAGAGAAGAAAGCCAAAATCCAGTAACTGATTTTGTTTTCCAGTAAATGCAGAATGCCCAAGAGTCCCCAGATGTCTGTGGACACGGACACTGACAGTTGCTCCAGGACCATTCAGTCCTCCTTATTGAAATAAAAGGTGAAGATATTGGCTGACTGGTCCCTTCTGGGGGAGCAGCAAGAGTCCTTGCAACATGAGTCAGCCACCTCACCCTCCTCACAAACAGAGTCGGCCCCACACTGGCTCAATATAGTCATGCGCCCAGTCTCCTCTCTTCTCTGAGAGCTATCATTGTGGTGCTCTCTTTCTAACCATCATATATACCCCAAACTCAGAAAAGACTATATCCAGCAATTGGGTCATAGAAGTCAGGATCCATCTAAAGAATTTTGAATATTTCATGTTGACTTACTAATGAAATGATGCCACATCAGTGCCTAGTCCTCTCTGGAAGATGGAACTAAGTTTGAATATTTCTGAAAGGCTTTACTAACTGGCTATGGTAGAGAGCTAGATGTTATTCTTTGCCCTGGGTGACCTCTCTTCCCATTTCATAATTAAGAGACTTAATGCAAATTTTCATTCCCATGAAAATTCTCATGATAGAGTAGATATGCTGTCAGACCTCATTTTTAATCCATCACCCATATTATAGGTCAAGTTTGGATTTATCAGAGAGATAACAATCTCTCCAACATGTTTTCCTTCACTTCTTGTATGATACTGCTCATCTGCCTACCTTCTAGCTTCCTGTAGGACACTTTGCATTTTATCTAAGGTAAGGTAAGATAAAATTGGACAAAAGAAATTAAACATCTAACCATGATAAATCAAATGCAAGGATCACAGTTTGAAATGGATCTGCAAATCTACTAGAATTCTCAGAAAAATGGTTTTGCCATTGATTGCATTATTGGATACCTGTTACTGAAAAAGGGACCTGACCTTGAATACTCAGCTATGTCTCTCGGACCTGAGGTGCAGGATGTGGTGTCACTGGAGAAGCAACCAAGGGTTGGGAGTCTTGCATCCTGGAGCACATGGTACTCTGCTAGGTCTGGACAAGTCTCTGCAGTTAGCACAGGCCAGGCCATGGGCATCTAGAGACAGGCATGGGTGTCTCTGCACCCAGCAGGTGGCAGGGACATCTGAGCTCTGTTGCAGGACCCAGCTACATAGGGAACCAGGGAGAAGAGCACCTTGTCCCTACTTCATGCTCTTGACATAGGACCTTCAAATGATACAAGGGAAATAGTATACCTTCCAACATTTGAATATGCAGTTTGTGTTCCCCAAAATTGAATGAAATCTAAGAAATTTTGGAGGTTAAGAGTAGAAACCTCTTATTGACAGAGCTTCCAATGGCAGAAGGGAACCCCAGTGAGTGGCTGAACATCTCGTAGTCTAGAGGAAGTTTTATAGAGCAAAATAAAGAGGTGGATGTAAATTCACAAAGTGGGTATATGGTGGGACAAAACTATGATCAACCAATAAGATAACAAGTATAACTTCTTAGAGAATGTTGTTTCAATGGGGATGTAAGCCACATAGCAACAGTATGTAGAAAAAACAAGCACCTTTTTTGGAGGAAATGTGTCAGGAGGTTCTGATCACTCAACTGATTGACCGGCTGATGTCCAGCTAGACATTACTGGACTAGGTTATACCAGTTACACCATATTGCTTACCCTTTTGGGAGTCCTGTAAGTCTTCTCATTCCCTCTTCAGCTTGAGCCCTGGCTTACAACAGATGTGTTTCTAGTCACACTTGTGAAGCATTCTCATCTTCTGACCTATCTGCCCCAAAGCCCTAGCCAAGTCTGACTTATAATATCTCTACCTAACTTAACTGTCAATAGTATTCTTCCCTCTAAAGATGTAACCTTAGCTGCTGTGAGTGGGCAGAGGGTGAGAAGCATTCTGGTAAGCCCTGCTGAAAGGAGTTATAATTATGACTGCCTGTCAAAGATGCTCCACAGATTTTCTATCTGAAGGCCCTCAATGGACACCAAGAAGTGTTGTCTTGGGTAGGCATATAGCTTTAAGTATGAAGGTGACAATTCCAAACAACCAGGTATGCATGGACCGAGTAATAAGATCAAAACAACATGATTAGATTAAAGAAGAAAACATGACAGAATGGAGCAGGTGCCTCATTCAGAGCTACTCAGAGGTATTCTATTAAAACACAAATAATTGGAAGAAAAGGCTGGACATAAAACCTGACAGTAAAATCAATCTGACATGTTCTGCTACCATCTTGGTCTGTGGCAGAGGCCCATGCAACCTTGACCAGCTGCCTGTGGACCTTAGAGCAGCAGTCCATGTTTCACAGCTGCCTGCACTTCCATCATGTTTCACAACTGACACCCACATGCGTTCCATCAGCTACTTGGACATCCTGATCCTAAAAGCCAGCATTCCACCACCCAGGTGGTTGTAGTCTGACACATCCACTGTACCAACTTTCTGGGGATCCTGGACCCAGTGGACCACCACCTACCACCATCTTAGGGTAAGTCTGACTACCAGGAAAACTGGGGACCCTAGGAAACTTAGATGAGCTTCCCATGAGGGTGAGTCTCTGTGTTTCATCTCTGACATGCGAAATGACATGATGAAGGAGCAAAATGTAATCTCAGAACTCAACGACAGACACAAGTCCAGGACACATCACCATAGGAAAACTTGGAAATCACACACCTGAAATCACTGAAATGGTCACAACTGAAGTAAAGAAACAACTACAACAGGCCAGAGAGGAAATCAGATCAGAAATAATCTCTCAGGTAAGAAATGAAATGACAACAGTAATGAAAGAATTGGTCAGCACTTCTAAAGAAGACATATTTTTAAAAAGTTGAGCACAACAAAATGATGGAAATATTAAATGAACAATATAAGAAAGAACTAGAATGCATGAAGCAGATTCAAAGAGATATCCAAGAAAGCAAGACTTCCATCAAATGCTGGCAAAACCACTTGAATGAAGCTGAAGATAGACTTTCAGACCTAGAACAAAGAATTGAAATTAATGAACACAGAATGAAAGATCTCTTAAAAATAATAAGGTAACAGAAAATAGCAATTCAACAGCAACAAGCCAATGCAAAGAAAAACAATGTACAACTAGTAGGTGTCCACAAAACAGCAGGAGTCAATGAAAAGGACAGTAAAAGTATATTTGAAGAAATAATAGAAAATATCCCAAACATGGAAAAAGAATCTGACAAACAGTAAGGGAGACATACAGATCTCCAACTAGTGACAGTCAAAATGAAACTACACCCTGACATGTAATAATCATGCTTTGGTTTGTGTCAGGGTATCCCCCAAAGATATATGCAGACATGGGACAGGCTTATAAATTAATGATTGATTCATGAGTGTGAGTGCTACACCTGTCCTGGGGCAGATAGTTTGCATATGTAAGTGAGAGAAAAAAGCTACTTGCTGCCACTACTCCCTTTTTAATTTTGCTGCTTTTGCTGTTTTCCACTACTATGAACAGTTTCCCTCTGCCAAGCAGACCCTGACTTGGAGCCAGTCAAGCAATGACTGAAATCTCCACAAACTCTGGGACATACATAAAACATTCCTTCCTTCAGTTTGAGTGTTGGGTATTTTGTCCCAACAATGAGAGAAAAGTAACTGAGACAAACCAATATCCCACAAATCCAGTAACAGAACAGATTATTAAAAGCTCTTAGAGAAAAGAAACAGATCACCTGTAAAGGAAAGTCCATTGGAATTACAGTAGACATCTCAACACAAACCATCAAATCAAGAAGAGTTTGAAGTGAAGTATTCAAGGTCCTAAAACAAAATAATTTCCAACCCAGACTGATGTGTCCTGCAAAACCATCCTTCAAATTTAAAGGGGAAAAAATGTTTCCATGACAAAGACATACTGAAGAACTACATGAGCACAAAACCAACCCTACAAAGATTACTAAAAAATATTCTAGAAAGATATAAAATTGATCACATATTTACAGAAAACAGTACAAATGATCCACCTAGTAAATCAAGGAATGAAACACAGAGTAAAATAGGAACCCAACAGCAGGTAAATAACATGACAAAGATAAACCAATACATATCAGTTTTAACAATTAATGTAAATGACCTCAATTCACCAAGCAAAAGAAACAGACTGGCAGAGTGGATTAAGAAATAAAAGCCAAAAATATGCTGTATAAAAAAAACCGTATTTATCTCAAAAGGAAATTCATAGATTTTAAGTCAAAGGATAAAAAACAATATTCCATGTGACCAGAACTCAGAAAAAAGCAGGGGTAGCTATTCTGTTTGCAAACAATGTGAACATCAAAAAAACAACAATCAAAAGAGATAAAGAGGGGCTGGGGATTTAGCTCAGTGGCAAAAGCGCCTGCCTGGCGAGCACAAGGTCGTGAGTTCGGTTCCCGGTACCAGAGAAAAACCAAAAAAAAAAAAAAAAAAAGAGAGATAAAGAAGGTCACTACATACTTGTGAGGGGAAAATTTCAAGAGGAAGAGATAACAATCATAAACATCTATGCACCAAATACAGGGACACCAAAAATATAACACAAATTTTAACAGACATGAAAATTGAAAAAAGCAGAAACACAATCATAATAGCAAAATTTAATACCCCATTGTCGCAAAGGGGTAGATCAACTAGACAAAATATCAGCAAGGAAATAAGGGAACCTAGCAAAACTTGTGAACAAATGGACTTCCTAGAACCTTACACAGTGCTCTAGGCTAAAGCATCAAATACACATTCTATTCAGCTGCACATGGGATATTCTCTGAAATAGACCATATGCTAGCACATAGAACATGCTTAAGGAAATGCAAAGGAATTGAAATTATCCCATGCATACTAGCAGACCACAAAAGAAATCACAAAAACTCCCTAAGCACTTGGAAATAAAATAAAACTCTCCTGAACAAACAATGGGTCACAGATGAAGTCAAACTAGAATTTAAATATTTACAACCAAATGAAATTGTAGATACAACTTACAGGAACCTGTGGGACACAATGAAAGTAGTCCTCAGAGGGAAATTTGTAGCAGGAAATTCCCATGTCAGGAAAACAGAATGGGGTGCTGGGGGTTTAGCTCAGTGGCACAGCACCCGCCTGGCAAGTGCAAGGTCATGAGCTCAATTCCTGATACCAGAAAAAAACATTTTTTAAAAAAGAGGAAAACAGAATGAACACAAATAAATAATCTTATGCTACACCACAAATTTCTATAAAAAAAAAAGAATAAGTCAAACCCAAATCCAAAGAAGACAGGAAATTATAAATTTCAGAGCAGAAATTAATGCAATGGAGACTAAAAATAAATATAAAAAACTAGTGAATCAAAGAGTTGGTTCTTTAAAAGAATAAATGACATAGATAAACCCCTAGCCAACTTTATCAAAAAAGGAGAGATTAAATTGAAATACATGCAATAAGGAATGACAGGGGTGAAATCACTACAGATCCTGTAGAAAATCAGAAGGTCATGAATACCTACTTTGAAAATCTTTACTCTCATAACATGGAACACACGGAGGAAATGGACAGATTTCTATATACATATGAATTACCAATGTTGAAAAAAAGAACATATAAAAATCATGCATAACTCAGTATCAGCCAGCAAAATTCAGAGTGTAATAAAAAAAGACTTGCTAATGAAGAAAAGCCCAGGTCCTGATGGATTCACAGCTGAATTTTACAGGAAAGGTAGAGAAGGTTCAACACCAATTCTTCTCAAACTCTTTACTGAAATTGAAAGGGAAGGAATTCTCCCAAACTCATTTCTGGAGACAAGGATTATCCTGACATGAAAACCAGAAAGACCCCACAAAAGTGACCTAGGGGGACATCTCACTAGTAAATATGGATGCAAAAAATTCTAAAAAAGATACTAGCAAACAGAATGTAACAAGTGATCTAGAAGATGGCATAACATTCCCAACTGGCTTCATGTCAGGAATGCAGGGGTGATTCAATATGTAAACCAATTAATGTAATATACCACATCAATAGAGTGAAAGACAAAAATTACATGATCATCTCCATCAATTCTGAAAAAGCCTTTGATAAAGTCCAACACACATTCATGAAAAAAACCCGACAGAAAACAGGAATAGATGCTCTTCACCTCAAACTAATCAAAGCCATCTATGACAAACCAACAGCCAATATCCTACCAAATGGGTGAAAACTGAAAGCTTTCACTTTAAAATCAGGAATAAGACAAGGATGTCCACTGTCCCTACTCTTATTATTTATAGTTCTGGATATATTAGCTAGAAAATTAGATAAGAGAGAGAAATGAAATGAATAAGTATAGGAAAGGAAGAAAATAAATTACTATTGCTTGCAGAAAACATGATACTCTACATGGAAGATCCCCAAAGCTCCACCACAAGGCTTAAAGACTTAATAATCAATTCATTGTCATGGTTGAATACAATATCAACACACAAAAATCAATAGCATTCCTGTACAAAAGTAACAAACAGACTGAGTTAAAAATTAAGGAAACCAATCCTCTCACAATAACATCTAAAATGATGAAATATTTAGAAATCAATCTAACAAAAAATAAAAGACGTATACAGTGAAAAGTACAGTACTCTGAAAAAAGAAATTCAAGAGGATATCAGAGAATGGAAAGATATTCCTTGCTCATGGACAGAAAGAACTAACATTGTGAAAATGGCCATATTCTCAATATTGTTGTACAAATTCAATGTCATCCCAATTAAAATGCCATTATAATACCTCACAGATCTGAAGAAAACATTCCTAAAATTCATCTGATTCAGAAGAGGCTCAGATTAGCAAAAGCCATCCTGGGAAACAAGGGAAAAGCAAGAGACATCACAATCCCTGGCTTGAAATTATACTACAAAGCTACTGTGATAAAATCCACATGGTACTGGCAAAAAAATAGATAAATAAAATATAAAAAAGACTTGAAGACCAATGGAACAGATTAGAAGATGAAAACACACCTTTAAACACCCTAAGCAACCTTATCTTTGACAAAGAGGCCAAAGAAGTTCAGTGGAAGAAAGATAGACTCTTTAATAAATGGTGATGGAAAACCGACTTTCCACAATCTAAGACTAAAACTAGGCCTATGCCCTTCACCATGCATTAAACAAAAGTCAAAATGGATCAAAGATCTAATTTTTAAAACAGAAACACTATATGTATTGGAAGAGAAAGTAGGTAAAAGTCTTGAAGACATTGGGGTAGGCAGAGTTCATGAACAGAAACCAAACCGCACGGAAATACTTCAAAGGATCAACAACTGAAATCGCATCTTATTGATGCGATTTGTAGTGTAATTTCAAGCCAGGGACTGTGATGTATCTTATTGAAAAGTTTCTGCACATTAAAAGAAGTCATCAATAGAGTAAAAAGAAAACCCACGAATGAGGGAAAACATTTTAGCCAACTACCCCTCAGTCAAAGCACTTCTATCTAAAATATATGAAGAAATTAAAAAATCAGGCCCTGAAAATTCAAAAACCCAATCCAAAAAATGGGCATCTCTGATGAATACACATTTCTCAAATGAAGAAATACAAATGGCAAACAAATACATCAAAAAATCTTCAACATCATTAGTCATTTGAGAAATGCAAATTAAAACAACACTAAGATTCCCTCTTACCATGGAAAGAATGGCTAATGTTAAGAAATCAACCAATAACAAATGCTGAAGAGGCTGTGGGGAAAAAGGAACCCTTCTCTACTGCTGGTGGGAGTGCAGATTGGTGAAACCACTGTGGAAATCAGTTTGGAGATTCCTCACAAATCTAGTTTTACAAATCCCACTTAATCTAGCTATTCCTTTTCTGAGTATCTTCCCAGAAGAGTTAAAATCATCCTATCACAGAAATACATGTGTATCCATGTTTGTAGCAGCACAATTTGTTATACCTAAATCTTGGAAACAACCCAAATGGCCATCAACTGAGGAATGGATTTAAAAAAAAAAAAGTGACATTTTTATACTGGAGTATTGCTTATCTATAAAAAAAGGATGAATTCGATGTTTTTGTAGGTAAATGGATGCAATTAGAGACTATACTCATAAATAAAGTTAATTGGACCCACATGTATAAAAATCATAGTGTCTCCCTAGTGTAGGAACCTGAAAGAGTAAGCAAAACTCAAAATGTACAATAGATGATATGAAAGGGAAAGAAATTGCTCAAAGGAAGGAACAACTGGGATGAGGGAAAGAAGAAAAAGAAAGAACGAAGGCAAAATATAAATATACATATGAATAGCAGCAATAACTGTACTGCCGATGTCTGATGGTATATTGAAAGGAACAATTAATGCTTAAAATTTTTTATATTTTGACCAAATTTCCATGCTTATATCTGGTAATCTGAGCAACTGATTTGAACACAACAATATGCAAGGGAACAACCATTACTGAATTCCTACCATCTTGTCTAGTGAAATGCTGTATTGCCTCTAACGTTTTATCTAGTAATTTTTTTATTCTCTTTAATGATTGGACAATTTTCCATTCTTACATCCAGTAATCTCAACAACTTAATTGAAAATCACAATATGTAACATAACAACCACTCTTAATTCCTATCATTTTGTTTTGAAACCCTGTGTCACTTTTAATGTTTTTGCTCTATTTTGTTTAAATCTCTGATGTTGACATGCTGCTATTGTTTTTTTTCCTGTATTACTCTATTTAAGATTAAAAAATAAAATAAATAATGTGTCTAAATGAAGCTATACAAAGTAAACTTGAGATATATGGTCCTTTGCCTCCTCTGCCTTCCTCCAAACACAAGATGCTATGGCAGTAAATTCTGTGCATACAAAATGCTTCCTTTCTAATGATGGTCAGCTTTTCATTTCTTGGATTTTTTTCTTCCCTTTTTCCTTTTTTCTTCTCTTTTCACTTCCTTTTTTTCTTTCCTTCCCATGGCTTCTGTGCACCAGAGTGCTAGGTCTGGACCACCAGGGACAAGATTAAAGACCACAGCGATGCTTAGTAATGGAACAGCTAATGCCTCCCCATGTGATCTGTAGTTATAGAGGCATAGGGAATTAAAAAGTCGTGCACCTTGGGACTGTGTATGCCAGTGCTGTCCTGCTGGCTTGGGAGCAGAAAGGCACAGCACAACACCCACAATCTTGCCAAGGGAGATGCAGAGGATAGTTGCACCAGAACTTGGAAAATAATGAATTGGGAAGTTAGCACCGAAGCACAGGAGAGGAGTAAGAATTGGGCTGAGCAGCCGTGGAATGCAACAGCAGGAACAGAGTTCCAGACCGTATCACAGCACCCGACCCCACCCTGCAGCAGCTGAGCTGAGAGGAAAGAGACTTACCAGTAGAAAAGGAACACAGAGGACAAGAAGGACTAGGAGGGCCCATGGTGCCTGGGACTAACATCTTCCCTTGTTTATCTCGAAGCAGCCCAGCAATTGGGAGTGAGATGCCACCAGAAGAAACATAGTAATGAGTGAAAGACCAATAAGGAACATATAGAAAATACTAGCTGAAGTCTTTGGCACCAGCCCCTCACACCTGGATGCCAAGATCAGACTCAAATTCAGGACAAACTGTACTGAAGTCTTTGCAGTGTTATTGAGTACTTTTGGGTGCTCAGTGAACACCAGAGAAATTCCTTTCCTTGGTTTTTTTGTTTTTGCTTTTGGGTTTTTTTTTTTGTTTTTTTTTTGTTTTGTTTTGTTTTGTTTTTTGCTAGCTTGTGGTTTGTTTCCCATTCCTTTTCTATTTTCGTCTTTTACCTATGGTTTTCTTCTAACCTATGCGTCTATTCTCTCCCTTTCCTCCATTTACTTCTCTAGACTTAATAGGAGCTTCATATGACTGAATACTACCTCTAATTTTTCTTGTCAACTTCAATAACCACTTACATGATCATCATTCATTTTCCAGCCTGGCTTCTACTTTATTTCTTTTCAGTTATCTCTGTTCTATCCACTATCCTCTTGCAATTTCCCCACTGCAAGCTAAAATCACACTACCCAGGAAAAACATTTCGCCTACAAGCTCCTATTTGATGATCAGCTCAGTTATATAACTGTAGATTGTGTTTCTATGGTTGAAAGTACAACATTAGGAGTTACCAGAGTTCATGAGGTTCTAAACTTACCTATTGCCAGTGCTAATCATACTACTTTCTTTAGGATGTCATGTCTGTTTTAATCAGTCTCATATCTATAAGAATACTAGGAAATTCTGAGGTAATAACCTCACCACAACCAATCACCAAAGGACTAGGGACTGAGCTGAGCAGATACCAATATCTCACTCTTAATAAATTAGAATGGTAGAATCTTAGGATAGATACCAGCCTAGAACCTGCTACACACAGAAGACATCCAGAACAATACACCTTACCTAAAGAGGACCTGATACTAGTGATAAATCTACCTACAACAAAAACTTACAAGGATCAACACAGAAAACCAAAAAGAAGTTGAAAATAGAATAATGACAAGATGCAGAAGGAAAATGCAACCTCACGACTCCAGCCACCCAGAAAAGTACAGGAGATGAGTTAGAGGAAAATGAGAAATGCACAACTTCATCATGATAGATAATAATCACGATTCCAGAAATTCTGCACACAGACAGAGTGTTAAAAGATGTTAGAGAGAACAAACAGATTGCCTATAAAGGAAAGACCATGAGATTCATGACAGACTTCTCAAAAAAGATTGTCAACTAAAGAAGAAACTGGAGTGAAGAATTTCAAGTCCTTAAAGACATCAACTTTCAGCCCTAACTGATTAACCCTACAAAATTATTTTTCAAAATTAATGGAGAAATAAGATATTTCCATGACAAAGAACAACTGAAGAGATTTAAGAACATAAAACCAATGCTGTGAAGATTACCAAAAGTTACTCTAAACAGAGATAAAATGATCATGACACCAAGAAAAATGAAAAAAAAAAAAAAACCAATCAGGGCAGGCAATTAAACAGAGGGAAAAACAAGAAACCAACACCAGGAGACTACCATGTCCAAGATAAGCCAAAAAACATCACTGGTAACATTGGGGTAAATGACCTCAATTCACCAAGCAAAAGAAACAGACTTGCAGAGTGGATCAAGAATCAAGATCCAATAATACACTACAAACAAGAAAAACATTTAAATCCAAAAGTAATTCATAGACTAAAAATCAAAGTATAGAAAATAATTTTCCATGCAACAAATACCAAGGAAAAAACAGGAGTAGGTATTCTTCTTGCAGAAAATCTCAACTTCAAAGCAAGAATACCCAAAGGGATAAAGATCACTATATTCTTGCTTAGGGGAAAACTACAAGAGAAACAAACAACAATCATAAATATAGAGGCACCAAATACAGAAACACTCAGGTATAGAAGACAATTATTAACAGACATAAAAAATCAAATAAGCAATAACACAACTGTAATGGGTGACCTCAAGACCCCATTCTCACAAAGAGATAGATCAACTAGACAAGAAATGAGCAAAGAAATAACAGAACTGAACCAAACCTGTGAACAAATGGACTTAGTATACGTTTTTAGACTGTTCCATGTAATATCATCAGAATACACATTCTTCTCAGCTACACATGGAAGTTTCTCTAAAAACAGACCATATCTGAGCTCACAGAACATGCTTAAGCAAGTGCGAAATAACTGAAATGAGCCCATGAATAATATCTCACCATCGTGCAATGAATTTGAAAGTAATGGCAAAAGAAAGAAATCAAGGGGCTGGGGATTTAGCTCAGCGGCAAAAGCGCCTGCCTGGCAAGAGCAAGGTCATGAGTTCGGTTCCCGGTACCAGAGGGGAAAAAAAAAAAAAAAACCAAGAAAGAAATCAAAAACTCCATAAACACATGGAAATTACATGATATCCTATTAAATAAATTAATGGGTCACTGACGACATAAAGGAAGAAATTAAACAGTATCTACAACTACATGAGAATGCGGACACAACATACCAGAACTTATGGGACAAAATGAAAGCAGTCCTAGGAGGGAAATTTGTAGCAGTGAATTCTCACATAAGGAAAACAGAACCAGAATAGATAAACAATTCAATGCTACACCTCAAACTTCTAGAAAATAAATAGTAAGACAAACACAAAACCCATAGAAGGGAGGAAATTATAAAGATCAGAGTAGAAACTAACAAAATGTAAACCAAGACAACATAAAAAGAATTAATGAATTGAAGAGTTGGTCCTTTGGAAAAATGAATAAAATTGATAAACACTTAAGCAGTCTTAGCAATAACGGGAAGAAAAGACTCAAATGTGTGTATTGAGGAATGATAAGGATGAAGTCTCTACATATCCTGTGGAAATTCAGAAGATCATCAGTACCTACGTTGAAAATCCTTACTCTCATTGCATGAGAGTAGAAGAAATGCTCAGATTCCTACATAGATATGAATTACCAAGGCTGAATCACGAAGATACAGAAATTCTCAATTAAGCAATATCAATTAGTGAGATCCAAAATGTAATTACAAACTAACCAACTAAAAAAGCCCTGCTTATGATGGATTCACTGTTGAATTCTAAAAGAAAGTTAGAGAAGATCTAATGCCAAATCTCTTCAAACTTTTTAATGAAATTGAAAGGCAAGCAATACTCCCTAACTCTTTCCTCAAGGTAAGTATTATCCTGATACCAAAACCAGAGAAAGATACAACCTAAAAAGAAAACTATAGGCCAATCTCCCTAGTGAACAAGATCCAAAAATCTTAAATAAGCTATTAGCAAACAGAATCCAACAAATCCTCAAAAAGATTACACACAGTGACTCGGTTGGATTTATCTCAAGCATGTAGCGATGGTTCAACATACGCAAATCAATAAATGTAATACACCGTATCACCTGGGACAGAGACAAAATTCACATGATCATCTTCATAGATGCAGACAAAGCTTCTGATAAAGTGCAGCACGTATTCTTGATAAAAACTCACAGAAAATTGGAATAGATGGCCTTTATCTCAATCTGATAAAATCCATCTATGACAAACCAATGATCAACATCATACTAAATGGACAAAACAGGTCTTTGACTCTGAAATCAGGAACAGGACAAGGATGTCCACCACCACCATTCCTCTTCAACATAGTTCTAGAAACACTAGGAAGAACAATTAGAAAGGAGCAAGTAATAAAAGGAATAAAGATAGGAAAAGAAAAAGTTAAATTAGCATTACTTACAGATGACTTGGAACTCTGAATAAAAGACCCCAAAAACTCCACCAAAAGACTTCTTGAGTTAATAACCAAGTTCAGTTGTATAGCTGGATAGAAAATTAAAACTCAAAAATCAATAGCATATTTGTACGCTCACAACATTGAGAGAGAAATTACACAAACCACACTCTTCACAATAGCATGCAAAAAAATAAAATGCTTAGGTAATGAGTACATAACAATCTAATGAAGAAAGTAAAACATTTACATATTGATAATTACAGCACTCTGAAAAAGGCGATTGATGGTGATAGCAGAAAGTGGAAAAGTAGCCCTTGTTCATGGATAGGAGAAATCAAGGTAGTGAAAATGGTCATACTCCTAAAATGGGAATACAGATTTAATGCAATCCTGATCAAAATACCACAAGCATACTTCTCAAAAGCAGAGAAAATACTCCTAAAATTCATCTGGAACCACAAGAGAAGTCTAAAAGCAAAGGCAATCCTGAGCAATAAAACAGGTCGGGAGGCATCACAATCCCTGACTTGAAATTACACTACAACGCTACTGTGATCAAATCAGCATGTTATTTGGAGGACCAATAAAATAAACCTGAGGACCAGTGGAACCAATTAGAAGATGCAGACACAGCTACAAACACACTCAGCTACCTTATCTTTGCAAAGGGTCCAAACATGTTCACTGAAAGAAAGATAGCCTCTTTAATAAATGGTGCTGGAAAAACTGGCTCTGTACATGCTGAAGACGAAGACTAGATCTATGCCTATCAACATACACGAAGTCAAAGTCAAAATGAATCAAAGATTTAAATATTAAAGCAGAAACACTAAAACTACTGGAAGAGAAAGTAGTTCAAAATCTGAAAGACATTGGAGTATGCACAGTCTTCATGAACAAAGCCCAAACTGCATGGGATACACTTCAAAGAATCAAATACTGGGATCTCATCCTTGAAAAGATGTACTTCAAGAGAGATCAACAATAAAATGAAAAGACAGCCCACAGGGTGGGAAAACATTTCAGCTAACTGTCCATCAGACACAGGACTACTATATAGAACATGTGAAGAACTGAAAAACTCAGACCCACTCAAATTCAAAGACCCAACCCAAAAATGGACATCTGACATTAATGCACATGTCTCAGATAAATGCAAATGACAAACGAATACATGAACAAATGCTCAACTTTATTAGTCCTTTGAGAAATACAAATTAAAACAGCACTGAGATTGCATCTCACCCCAGTAAGAATGACTACCATCAAGAAATCAACAAAAAATGCTGAAGGGGCTGTGGGGAGAAAGGAACTCTTCTCCACTATTGGTGGCAATGTAGAGTGGTGTAACTACTTTGGAAATCAATTTGCAGATTCCTCAAAAAACTAGGATCGGAGGTCCGATTTAACTCAGGCTTTCCCTTTCTGGGTATTTTCTCAGAAAGATTAAAAACATTATAACACAACAATATATGTGCACCCATGTTTACAGCAGCACAATTTGTCATAGCAAAATCTTGGGAACAACACAAATTCCAACCAAGGAGTTCATATGAAAAATGTGATATTTTTGTACAATTGAGTGCTACTCAGCAATAAAGATAAACTTAAAGGTTTTATAGATAAATGAAAGCAAATAGAGACCATACTCACAAGTGAAATAAGTCAGACCAGCACATATAAAGACTCCCTAGGAAGAACCTGAAAGAGTAAATAAAACTGAAAGGTACACTAGATATTGTGAAAGGGAAGGAAAGTGTTCAATAGGAAAGAACAATTGGGATTAGGGAAAGGAGAAAAGAAAAAAAGAAGGGAAAAATATATACACATATGCACACACACAAGATGACTAAGATAACTGTACTACTAATTTCTATCAGATTTTTGAAAGAAACAGTTAATGTTTAATTCTTTGATCAATCTTGCATACCTGTGTCTGGCAATCTGAGCAACTACTTTGAAGATAACAATAGGAAATAAATCAAATATTGTTGATTTTCTATCACCTTAATTGTAAATTCTGCATCATTTTTATAGTTTTTGTTTTATTTTGCTTTTGTTCTTGTTTTGGTCCTTCTGTTTTTGTTCTTTCCCCTTTAAAATAATTTTTTAAAAAAGAATTATGTGGATAATATATCTCTGAGGAGCAAATAAGGCAGAAGGCTACATCATGGAAGTGAGGCTGGAAAATGTTACGTGAACAGTCAGTCACGAAGAACTGGAGCAAAGGCTAAATGACAGGATATAACCTGGCAACTACAGGCTAGAATGTAGTCTGAACAACAGGAATGGTCAGTCACAGCTGGAATACCTGAGCAGAGCAACTTCCAGTAAAGGAGATGTAGGGGGTAAGAAAGATGGCACCCATTGACTTTGCTGCCACTGCCATCTTCCTGTTCTGCTGCATTCCCGTTCCTGCAGGGGCCCACCCTGCACTCAGAACCTACCATCCATTTTCATGTATCTCTCTTTTTTGCCACCTTTTCCTCTTTTTCTTCTTTACCTTTACATAGAAGTTCCTTTTTCTTCTCTTACTTTAAGTAAAATTTACCTTTACTGGTACGTGATTTGGCCCAGCTCATTCTTCAGGTGGAACAGAAAGCCTCTGAACCTTTGAACACCTGGACCTCTGGCAACAATATCACTGTGTCTAGTGTTATGATGCAAGAGTTTCCCATTAGTCAGGAACAGTTGGCTGATGTTCAGCAGAGAAAGAAAAGAACCCTGGAGATTATAATGAGAAGTGTCCCTTCTTGTGAAGGTGCTGGAGAATCTTAATAGTGACTGATCAGCCATACACCTGGCACTGAGGTGGGGTCAAGTTTCACCCTGTCAGCAAGTGGAAGCCTATGACAACATCTCAGAGGCCAATAATGTCAGAGTTCTTCTATGTTTCCCATCCCTGTATTACTTCTCAACTATCCACAGGAAAAAGGTCAGGCAAAAGGGGGAGAAAAACCATTAGAGGAACTGACTGTCTTATGAGCTGTTATATCTCTTGAGCAGCAACAATGGGAGCTGAAAATAATACTTAGTAGAATATGAGACAGAATTGCAATGTGGATGAACTGGGTTTATTAGGCCCAGAAAGAGTGAATCATATAAAGTGTTTCACAGATGACACTAAGGAGATAGGAATGCAGTAGAATATGGTAGAAGACATGTGACAGAGGTATAAAAAGACATGTCATATTTGTGTTACAGCAATTATGAGATTGGTCAGTAAATCTGACGCTACTTCTGGCATTGCTATTACAGTAGAGCTTGTATTGTTTGTCAATACACTGGGAACATTAGTTCAGACAACACGGCTGGCCTTCATAAAGTATTCAGATAATTTATCATGCTTTATTCTACTGATAAAAGAAATTATATTTATGTAATTTGTTGATATTCAAAGCCGGTTCACATATATTCACTGAGATTATAAAATAATTTGCTAGTTGCCTTATTTGAAAGGTGAGTATCTGCCACATTAGATCTTTTTTGAGAGGATCTTCCCAGTGATGATGGCAGATTTTGTTTAGGTTTCATACCAAATGGTGAAGAGAAAGTCTGACAAAACAACATTGAATAATTTCCCAATATTGAAGAGTCAACTTTTATTTTTTAAAAAGCAACAATTTACTCCCAAGATATTTTAAAAAGCAATAAAATTGAAAGGAGCTTTCCCAAGGATTCACAGTTAAGAATCATCTCCATCAAGAAGGAATGAATGTGATCTTAGCAATCATCACATTTAAGAGCATTGCACAAGAACAATTTGAGATACTGAAAAATGGTATAAGCATCAGAAAGAAAACAGCGGAGCAGCTGAGAAGCAGTAGACACGTGAACTTCTTCATTAGCTGATTGCAGTGATGGGAGGTCTGTCCAGACAGCAGAGTCCACATTCCTGGTGAAGTCATGATCAAACTGTCACAAAATGAGAAACATTTGTTACTTCTCTTAGTGGATCTTATCTATGTTTCTTTCATTTGTTCAATTCAGATTTAGGGAAGAGAGGCTAATGTACACTTTAGCTAAGGGTGTGAGTTTCCATGTATCCTGACCGGGATATCCTGACACTGTTAGCCATCTAAGGCTACCAGGAGAAGACATTTGGCATTTATCTGTCACAAGTGATCACAGGGGAAGGACATTCCTTCCCCAATGGAGAAGGGGATGACCATAAATTAGCTCCTAGAATACAAGCATGATATTGCCAAAGGACATTGGCGAGGCTAACTTCTAATCCCTAATTTAAAGGAATTTAACATTTCTTGAATCATTCTTGAAGTGCACTCTGTGCTTTACATCTTTTGATACATCACCATTATTCTTTTATTTCCTTGAACTGAATCTATTCTTTATGTTATACCAATACCAAAGACTAAGACTTGAAAAGGACTGCACTTGGTGCTATTAGATGTAGATGCCCAAGTCAAGCTGATCTAAGATCAGAAGTTTCACATTCCACCAAAGAAATTCACTTTCCAGGGTTCCGAGAGGAGCAGCTGCCTGTTTTTAGTTTCCTATTCTTGGAGTTTCTGGTAACTGGGCTTATGAAAAAGGAACGTGGCAGAAGCTACCCTTTGTGGTGAGAGACATGCTGTGGAGGTGGGGAAATCAGAGTCAAACAAGTGTTGCACTGGCTGTGTGAGAGAGGAAGCCAGACATCCCTGTGCCCTCTAGGGGCCTCTGCAAGTGTGAGTCCTCAGAGATGGCAGAGCCCAGTGGCCATCAGGGAGCCTCTACATGAGTCAGGTGAGGTCATGCTACACCAGGTGCACCTCCAGCATAATTGTGAACCCAATGGGCTAAACCTCATGCTACAGAAAACAAGTCTTTGTAATAGAAGGCAAAGTGTGTGTGTATGTGTGTGTGCATGTATGTATGTATTGCCTTTCTCTTTGCTTTTTATTGTTTATTTTGCTTGATGTGTAAGACAAAATGTGCTTGATGTGCAAGACAAAATTGAGTTTGCAAATATCATGATATGAACAAGAATTCATCTGAGAAAAAAGGAACAGAAAATATAATATTATAGAAGAAACTGTAAACACAGAAATTAAGTACACAGTAGTGAAAAAACTACCAAAAAGTTTAAAGTATTCATTTCACACATTTTGAAGTTAATATACAATTTGTATTCATTTTTAAAATAGTCTTCTCTCATGAAAATGAAAAAATTATAACAGCCAATATGTTCTCAGGACAAACATGAAATATAAAATTTCTTCTTTTATACAAGTAATCATCTATTATTCTTAAGATAGTACATTATTTCTGGATAGTTCAGAAATCCCTAAGATATTATCCAATATTACTATTGTCTCATATAAATTAGATATATATTCAAATACTAATTCAACTTAGGTGTAAAGAATTACTTGAGAAAATTATAAATAATGAAATCAATTTTCATTTACAAACATGACAGAAAATAAAACTGATCCTCCCGTTGTACCAATTAGAAAATGAGGACCATTCCAGGAGACATACATCTCTTCTATTGGGATGACAACCTGAACTAGTGTTTGTGGACACTGCTGGTGCGCTGGCCTCCTCGGATCCTCTGTGCAGTGGTTGAGGTGGGGATGCAATTCAGGCTCATTTGCATGTTCCCCCTACTCCCTTCCTACTCTGTTCTCTGGAGCAAGAACAAAAGGGAGAGTACTAAGTAGAATCCTGACTCCTCTGTCCTGGGATAATTGAAGGAAACGTTTGTTTTGCAAGTTCTCCAATGACTTCCCTTCCTGGAAAATATTTACCAAGCCACCACAGGAGGATTCACATCCTTCCTAATTTTGTGTGCAATGCCAGAAGACAACACTTGTCAACCAAACAGTCAGTGAGATGAACTGATCTTGAAATCCTCCCTGTGAATCCCCAAGGCTCCTGCTTTGTTTAATAGCAGGATAGGAGATGCAAGATGAAGTGAAAATGTAGAAATGTTATCCTTGAAAAATGAAATATTTCCACATATTTCCCAGCACAGAAAGGACCTCTTTCATCAAACACCAAGAAGCATGCCAGGTGCTCACCTGCATGGCTATGTTCTTCATGAGGTTTTGAAGTTCTTGGTTTTGTCCTGCGATACGCTTGGCTTTATCTCTGACATAGGTACTATGTCCTGGCAGGCGATGTGTTTCATTAGCAAGGCGCAAGAGCGGCTCATTCCATGAGTACATCAAGCTAACCACATGTCTGACATCATCTGTATTCTAAGTGCCTAAGTTGGAGAAATCACGGGAAAGTAAGTGAGATACACACAGTTAGTTTCACATTACTTCTGCTCAGAAAAGCATAACAAAAACATGTCTTTGTCGTTCTTGCATGCATCTAACAATTTTCTATAAATAATAGAACTTATCAGAAAAGTATGCTTTATTCTAGTGACTCTGGTTTTTCTACAACACAAAAAGATACAAATCTGTCATACTGAAATGAATATTTTTTTGAGACTTGCAAGCAATAACTATAGTTTGTTTTCCCTTTGAAACGCCATGTTTCTTTGAAATCAGGTAGAATTTTTGTTTATACAGGAAACCAGAGGAGAGAAATTACAAGCATTGTTAAATATTTAGGGCTTGGTATACAGGCTTTACTGTCATCAGAACAGACATAAGGGTTGCAGCTCTCAAAACCAAGACATTGTAAGGAACAGGACAGACACAATAGGGGGACATTCAGTTAAGACATCGGGAGAGGCAGGGAGCATTCAAAGAGAGAAAAAGTCAGTGTTGGAGAAGTACAAGCTGGGGCTCGGCATTTAGCTCAGGGGCATAGCGCCTGCCTGGCAAGCGTGAGGTCATGAGTTCAATTCCTGGTTCCAGAAAAAAAGAGAGAGAGAGAGAGAGAGAGAGAGAGAGAGAGAGAGAGACAGAGAGACAGAGAGACAGAGAGAAGTACAAGCTGATGGGATAATATATATTTACGAGCGTGAGAAATTTGTGCATCTAGATCAAAATACTTACCACTTGATTTCGCATATTCTTTATCAATTATACCGTGTAATTCTCCTTGCATTTCTTTCCCCATCTTTCTGCACAGAGGTGCCTACGGTTAATCTTCATTACAGAGCCTCTCAGAGCCTACATGAGAGCAGTACTGTGCACTGCCTGAGCTGTTCTCCCAGAGCTGTGAAAAGAACTCACCTCAAAAGTCGAGTCATGTTTAGTGTTATTGGAAGACGGATGCTAACTGTGTGGCAAGACCCAACAGCCAGTGTAAAGTAGTCGTACGGGTTATTGGAATACCGCTTGCCCTGGAAAGATTGAGGAAAATTCAGTTCCTTAAAATATGAACCCAAGACTGATCAAACCATGAAAGGGAATAAAGAAAAATTTAAAAACACAAATCCATTGCAAGAATACTAGCAAATTACATGGATGTGTAATACTTTTGTATGAGAGCAACACAGAAACTGACAATAAAGATCAAGAAAGTAACACTGTTGCCTCTTTTGTCATTACCCCTGTAATCTCACTGTATTTCATTTAGCTCTTCTAACCTCCCTCTTCCCTTCTTTCTCACGGTGCTATTTTCTCACTCTTCCTAGAAGTTGTCATTTGGGATGTAAACACTAAAAATAGCAAAACAATGAAAGTGTAAGTGTGATAAATATGGTATCCTCTTGTTTGTACTAAATGCCATTATACACATACACCTCATTTAGCCATGCAATGTGTTGTTCCAAATTTATTTTGTCTTCCTTACATGCATGAAAACTTCTAACATTTCATTCAGTTACGTTTTATCTACATATCTGTGTTCTCTGAGTTATGCCATAAATTCAAAGCAAAATTTTTACTGTGATAGAATAAGCCATAAAACACTGTAAAATCTTTTAAGAAATTATAAGGATTGGATTGAGGTTAATTATCCAAAGAAATACTAAAACTAATATTAAGCAAAAGCAGTGAAAGTTGAAAGGGATTACTATGAAACTTCGGAAGTGTAAAGATAGTTGTGGTGGAATCAACAACTGGGATCTCATCCTACCAAAAAGTTCCTACACATCTAAAGAAATCACAAGCAGAGTAAAGAAAAAACCCACAAACTGGGAAAATATTTTAGCTGACTGTCCCTCGGACAAAGAACTTCAATCTAGAACATACAAAGAATTGAAAACCATCACCCCCTCCCCAAATTCAAAGACCCAATCCAAAAATGGCCAGCTAAGATAAATTCACACTTCTCAGATAAAGAAATGCAAATGGCAAAAAATACGTGAGAGATAATGTTCAACATCATTAGTCATTTCAGAAATGCAAATTAAAATAACATTGAGATTTCAGTTCACCCAATTAAGAATGGCTATCATTAAGAAATCAACCAATAACAAATGCTGGCAAGGCTGTGGAGAAATAGGAACCCTTCTCCACTGCTGGTGGGAATGCAGACTGGTGAAGCCACTGTGGAGATCTGTATGGAGTTTCCTCAGAAAGCTAGGTCTAGAGGTCACATTCAATCCAGCTATTCCCCTTCTGAGTATTATCCCAGAAAACATCATATCACAGCGATATATGTTCACCCATGTTCATAGCAGTGCAATTTGTAATTGCTAAATTATGGAAGCAACCCAAATGTCCATCCACTGAGTAATGGATAAAAAAATTGTGGTACTTTTATATAATGGAATATTACTCAGCTATAAAGAAAGATAAACTCAAGGCTTTTACAGGTGAATGGTCACAACTGGAGACCATACTCATAAGTGAAATAAAGCATACCTCCATGTGTAAACAATGTATTGTCTCACTAGTGTGAGAATCTGAAAGAGTGAATATAAACTAGTAGGTATGACAGACATGATGAAGTGAAAAGAAAATGCTCAAAAGAAAAGAGCAACTGGGGTGAGGGAAAAGAGAAAAGAAAGAAGGGGAAACTGTCTATGTATCTATATATAGAATAGCTAGTATAGTTGTACTACTGATTTCTATCACTTTACTGAACAGAACAGTTAATGTACTCATTTGATCGACCTTGCATGTCTCTATTTGCTTTCCTAAGAAACCACTTTGAAGACATCAATACATCATACAACAATCCTTGCTAATTTCCTACCACTTTTTCTGCAACTCTGTATTGTTTTGTATTGTTCTTATGCTAATTTGTAAATGAATGTGTTTATTAATATGTTATCTCTTCTTTTATTTTTAAAATAAATTTTTATAAATTTATAAAAGATACCTGGGGTGGAAAAGAAACTGTCCTACATTTTATGTGAATATAAATTATTGCAAAAAATACGGAAAACATTGTAGATATTATTAAAATTTAATTATGAAAATTCCATTACACACAACCAACTCCTATCTAGTTATCCCCCCTTAAGAGCTGAAACAACATATCACAGCCATACATGCATGTCAATATTTATGACACCACAATTAATTCATAACAGCTAAATCTTATCAGCATTTCTGTGAGTGCATGAAGCAAATGAAGCAACTGCACAGAATGAAATAAAACTCAGGTCTAAGATAAGATACATTTGAGACACTGATGGGAAAATTAATATATCTTGGAAATCTAATGTTACCTGAAAGAATTCAGGCACACAAGCTTTCGGACCACTTTTGAGTTACCAAAATACAAATAAACAGTAAAATAAAAGAATGATAAGAAGCAGCTTGATGGGTCTTTTGTAAAGGATCAGGGGCCAGGACAGTGACAGTCCTGGAAGACAGGAGGGCAAAGAGACATAATACTTACAATGTGTCATGATCCTGCACCAAATTCTTTCAATATATGTAATTATTACATGTGACAAAATGAAATAAAATAGAAGCAACAAGACACAAAAATGGGGGAAAGTTATCTTGAGGCAGAGGGAAGGAAGTGGGTAGTGGGAAATCCAGGGAAAAGAATCAGTGTGTGTTAAGTACATGTACCCACTCTCTATGATGACCATGAGCACCATGCGCTGCAGACATGTCCTAATAAAAGACGTAAAGATAGGCTTGGAGAGGAGGAAATTAAAGAAGCAGGAGTGGGACTTAAAACCATGAAAGACACACATTAATGTAAATACTGGGACAGGTTCTCCTTGGAGGGCTTTTGTAATACTAAGACCTAGTCTGCTCTCCACCACGTCACTGTCCTGCAATATGTCGCACACAAATTTCAACGTAATTTTCTGAAAAGGAGTGAATGTGTCTCCACATGTAGCATTGCCCTTCTGTTGTGCTGATAGACTCCCGCACTGCAAATCCTACGATAATGTGTCCCAGCTTCGTGAGGCTTCCAAGGAGCTGCTGACGTGGGTTTCTTCCCTCTGACATGGAATCAGTTTAGTTTCCTTTTGTTTGATGCACCTAACTCATGCAAAGCAGTCCACCTTTCTTGGATGTCTGCAGTGTGTTCTGCGAAGAATGTGAAGGACTCGCCCTGCATGCAAGAGCAGGAAAGGAGTGCTCCTCTTATGTGCCAAGTAAAAGGTTGGTATTTGGACTTTAAATCTGTGACAATTATATGAAATAATTTCAATAATTAAAATTTTCAAAATGTTTTAAATCCTTAATTTCTTTAACAAGCTGAGATTTTCCCTTTGTGCTTCTTCCTGATCTTGTTAGTTTCTATAACTTGTTCATACAAATTATTTGAAATTTGGCAGAGTAGGTCTTCAAATTTTAATTTTTGTGACCCTCAACTGTCTGAAATCTCTGCGCAAGAAGGGGCAATTGTGAGGTACTTACCAAATCAGTGAGGACCTTTTGGGTGTAGAGGTAGATGACATAAGCCTTAGAGAGCAAGGGGACAAAGAGATGTTCATAGGTCTCCGTGCATTTGTCTTCACACAAGGGAAGGGAGGTCACGTCCTTGCACACGAGTAGGCTTGACATGAGCAGCAGCAGTAGGAAGAACCCTGCATAAATTAAAATACAAGCCACTGGCAGATGGTCTATTTAACCAAAATAAATCCTGCAGGAAGCTGTTGCCTCCCCTCATGGCCTAGGATGCACAAAATGGCAGTGTAATAGCTGATATGGGAGAGAACCGACACGTTCTGCTCTGTACATTTAAACATAAAGTGCTATCTGGAGAGATACATTGTTTGAGATGTGGGTGAGGTCCATGATATTTTATTACACTGGGAAGTGCTTCTGGGGCAGATGAGAAGGGCTACACACTCATTTTTCACCTCTGGAGAGGAAGGCGTGGCTGGGCCAGCAGCCCTTTCCTTGCTCCCCTCCTTCCTTTGCTTGGCTTGAAATCCCAGCAGAATGGCCGGGTTTCCTTCAGTGTCCACTTCTCTATCAAACTGCCTTTTTCTTGTCCAACAAGAGTACAGCCATGCAGCATGGTGCATCGCCCATCCCATTCCGTGCTTTTGCATTTTGAGGTCCGAGAGGGAACCTGTGGGGGCCGCCATCAGGAAGGAGGGATGTGAGCCCTTTCTTTGCATGCCCACATTCACAACAACCTTCCAGAAGAACCGTGGTTTATGTCATCAGCCCGATGATGAGAGGACTGCCACCTGTTTCATTAGGAGCACTTTGTGGGCCCCTGTGAGATCCAAGTCCAAGAAGGTTCCTTCCTGCATGCTGGCTGTGCTGTGCTGCAGCACAGGCCCTGTGACAAAAAGCCTCACATTGTTGCTCCTTAAACCTGCTCATGATTTATTTTTTAGGTACTCTTCAAAAATTCTGTAAATCTCTTAGGGTTTTTATCCTGAGTAACACATCAAGCTGAGTTGGATTCCTAAAAATTAATAAACACTCAGAGGTCTGACCACAAAAGATTTCCAGAGACCAGCAGCCAATGAGGACAAGCAGAAAGAACCCAGAACCTACTGGAGTCCAACAAGACACAGTACAAGATGGCCTCAGTCAGTGACAGCCAACAGCAGCAGTGACCAGCAGCCTGCTGTGTCAGCTGCTGGTGTCCTGCTTTGCCTGGTGACATCAGCACTTCTAGTTGACATGCACTTTGCAGATTCACGATTTCCCTCTGAATCAGGCAGAACCCTAGGGTGATTTGAAATCTTCTCTATTTTACAAATATTTGGACCTTAGGTGAACTCTGATTAGGGATATTTTAATAATTCTCTTGAAACTGTTCATGTTTCTCCTAGAGATTCCTGTAGATTTCTACCACTGTAATTCCCTGAGACATTGTAATTGTGTTCATGCACTATCGGATATTTGGAGTTTGGAAACTGATATACCGAAGCAACCACAGTTTATGTAATTTTTTTATCTTCTTATACAATTGCTTCTTCCTTGTACTGTGAAGGAAACCCTACCATCAAGACAGTGCCAACACTGGGACTGCTGACACAGCAGTATCATTAATGCATTTTTCTTTGATCTTTTGGAAAATCTTCATATTTTTCTCTAAATTTGATCTTTAGCTTCATCCTGGAAAATAGACTGAGGTTTGAAATTATCAAGCTGTACATGTGAATTACACCACTTAAACTATTTACTTCATTTGCCCCAGGTCCTGTTATCAGCAGGTGGGAGAGACAGGACAACAATGCTGCAGTCCCTGCGCTTCACCTCGGCACACGTGCACCTATGTGTGTTCTCAGGCTGCATCTAGCAGCAGAGACCACATCAGTGGAAATGAGGTATTATGGGTCCAACACTTGTTACCATCTCTTGTGAAGAACAACTGTTTGCATTTGGATGGTGGATAATATGGACCTACAAATTTTGACTTCACATTGTTTACTTGCTGTATAAAATTCCCACATCAAAATATTTGACATGAGCCAAGTTGTTTACATGAATTTATTGTTTCAGTAACCTGGAAAACATAGATCTCCAGTATATTAATAATTTATATCCATCAATTGAAAGAAACCACAGGTAGCTCTGCCCTTTAAAACAGATTTTGCCTTCATTTACAACATTCCAGATGAATTTCTGACATAAAAATGTGATCATGGGAAGATGAATTTCCACTGAATTTTTGATAAATGTGATTGGAAATCTCCAAAATGAAACTATGCAAATATAGGAATTATATATGCGAAGAAAACTAAAAATATCTAAAATAAACATCATTAAATTGTTAGTCTAGCATGTATTTAAATAACATTTTGTTGTAAAATTTTAAAAATTAGATATAGTTACTTTAGAGACTTATTTTTCCAAATATATAAGCATTCCATACACTGAATATGTGGATGTTATTCTAACATCACAGTGAAAAATGGATATTAAAATGTGCTTGTCAGATAGAGAAATTGAGAGAGCTCTCTGGGAAATGTACTGGACGCATAATACCTCTGAAGACATTGTCCTGCATATTTGTCAAAGGAAAAATATTCACAGTCGAAGATATTGTAAAACAGAAAAGTATTTTTCTTCTATCGATCTAATGATTTTATGGTCATTACTAACTTAAAATTTTGTAAATATCATCAACAATATAAAGAAGTTATGTTAGCATCACCCTTTGTTTTTTTTCACTTTAAGAAGCCACTTTGCTTGAACCAAACTGACAAGGCAGTATAGGATGTACATCTGAAATCACTGACTGAACTTTTGCTGCTGACTGGAAAGTTCATTTAGGATCACTCAAATTGGTCAATTCCTGTGCTACACTGCAAAATCAGAAAATATTATGTAAGCCTTCGGGAGTTGTGACAAATTGGACCCATTGACATTTATGATCTTATTCTAGAGAACAACTTCTCTAAGTCCATATTTTTACCTTTTGGAACTAGATAATTCCCTGTCCTGGAGTCTCGACTTTGCACTGAAGAATCCTTAACCAGCCCAGTCCTCTGCCTGTGGCCTGTCACACCCTCTCCACATGACTCGAGCCTCCAGGGATGCCAGGGGAAAGTCCCCAGCCATTGCGAGACGTCCAGGAGGAGGAAGACTGCAGCATTACAGCATCTGGAAATTCTACTGTCTCCTGTGCAACAGCTTTGCAGAACAACAGTTAGATAGTGCTCCTAGAACCATAAATCATAAGCCTCTTGCTTTGAGCTAAACGTTTATATTAACCCACACAGGAATGTTAAAGAAACCAAGAACTCACTGAGTGTTGCACGTACCTTTCCTTTGGCCTTCCGTAGCGGTGATCCTGATCAAAAACACACTTCACCAATGAAGAACAGACCAGCTGTATCACGTTCAAATTCAATTCTTGGTTTACAAACCTTCGAAAATTTTATGAACATAAGAGTCAGGCATTATACTTATTCATCCCAGCCTACTCCTTCTACCACTGAAATTGTGCATAATGTCAAACATAAAATGTCTCATTTCTCAGTCATACTTAGGAAGTCATACAGTCATAAATGAAGGATTTTATCTACTGAAACTAAAAGGAGATAAAAGAAATAATGAAGGCAGAACCAGAGACCGGCTTAGGCTGGACAATATCCTCATTCACTTAACTCATTTACTTTGTATAATTTTTAAATTACTCTACACTTTCTTGAGTATAAAATACTATATTTTGCTAGATAAAAACTCTCATGCATGATCATTCATAAAATTTCTCATTCAAGATTGTAGATGAATTATAAGTTTGAAAAGTTATGCATTAGACATATAGAATAAGGATTAAAAAGTAATTTTTGTTACCTGCTATGTGCTGATTATATTTTCATCAATTTCTCTTTGCATCTATGCCTTTCTTTGTACACCTCTTATAATGATTTACCATTATTGTACCTTGTTTTAGAACAGATATTTTAGCTGTCTATTATTCTTGAGTTTTACATTCACAGAACATTGTACTATTATTTGAATTTAGAGATTTGTTAACCAACTTGAACAAAGTAAACACAAAGGTATAGCAGAATTCTCCAATACGAAAGTTAGGTGCAAGAAGGATGTTTGCTTCAAGAGGAAAAGGGAGGGATGGTTAAGAAGCCAGGCCAGAAATCATTGACACACATTGTCATGCATGTTTAAGGTGTGTAAGATCATTGACCTTAGAAAGCTGCCTTAGAAAAAAGGGAAGGAAGGAAGGAGGGAAGGAAGGGAGGAAGGAAGGAACGAAGGGAGGGAGGGAGGGAGGAAGGAAGGAAGGAAGAAAGGAAGGAAGGAAGGAAGGAAGGAAAGAAAGAAGGAAGGAAGGAAGGAAGGAAGGAAAAAGAAAGGCAGAAAGATAAAAAGAAGAAAGAAAGAAAGAAGGAAAGAAAGAAAGAAAGAAAGAAAGAAAGAAAGAAAGAAAGAAAGAAAGAAGAAAGAAGATAGAAAGAAAGAAAGAAAGAAGGAAAGAAAGAAAGAAAGAAAGAAAGAAAGAAAGAAAGAAAGAAAGAAAGAAGAAAGAGAGACAAAGAAACAAAGAAAGAAAAAAGGGGAAGAATAGAAAGGAAAAATAAAGACAGAAGAAAAGAAAGAAAGAAAGAAAGAAAGAAAGAAAGAAAGAAAGAAAGAAAGAAAGGGAAAGAAAGATTGTTGTTCTTGAGGGTAAACACACATGCAGATAATTTCAGTGTATATGATACAATAAAACAAAATTTGACCGCATGATATCTACCATGCTCAGAGATACAAGCCAAGAAGCTACAATTAACTTATGGTAAATCTGCCTTTTCAGACTTCACTCTAAGGAAATTGAAATTTCATGGATTCATCAGTTCCTTTCACCTCGTGGAGTTTTCCGAGGTGACATGATGAGAGCAAATAAGAATAAAATTTGTGATCATTTTCTCTAACTTATTTTCATCATCAAAAGCAGCATGTGAATTTTTATTTCACTTCCAAAGTAGACAAACAAATGGAGCAAGTTTAACAAAGAAATCCACTATGGCACCTACTTTCCCCATCACTGTTAGGATGATGTTGATACTTTAGAGATGATCT
>NW_004955632.1:77444-78514 GCF_000276665.1 Chinchilla lanigera
ATCAATAAATGTAATGCACCATATCAATAGTTCCAAGGCAAGGGGCTGGGGATTTACCTCAGCGGCACAGGGCCTGCCTGGTAAGCATGACGCCATGAGTTTGATTCCTGGTACTGGAAAAAAAAAAAGAAAGAAAGAAAGAAATAGTTCCAGGACAAAAAACACATGATCTTCTCAAGAGATGTAGAAAAACCTGTGAATAATGTGCACCACTCATTCGTGATGAAAATGCTACAGAAAACTGGAATACACTGCCTTTCTTGCAATCTGATAAAAGACATCTATGGCAAACCAATGGCAAACGTCATAAGAAATAGACAGAAGCTGATAACTCTTGCCTAAATTCAGAAGCAGAGAAGTATGTGCAATATCACCACATCCTTACAACATGGTACTGGAAATATTATGGAGAGCAGTTACATAAGAGAGAGAAATGAAAGGAATAAGGATAGGAAACAACAAATTAAATTATCAGTGTTCACAGATGACAAGTTACTCTACATAGAAGACTCAAAATACTGAACCAAAGAACTCTTCTCTTACAGTTACCATCCAAATTCAATTGCATGGCTGGAAACAAAGTCAATACTCAGAAATCAATGGCATTCTTGTACATAAACAACAAATTTATTCAGACAGAAATTAGTGAAACCACACTCTTCACAATAGCATCCAAAAACATGAAAAGCTTAGGAATCCAGTAAATGACAGTTAACTGGATCTGTAAAGGAAGTAAAGCTTTCGTATATTGAAAATTACGTTACTGGGACAAAGGAGATTGAAAAGGATATCAGATCCTGGGAAGACTTCCTTTCATCAAGGATAGGTAAAAACAAAGTGAAAACGGCCATACTCCCAAAACTTTTATGCAAATTTTAGATCCACTACTTATTACGGGATCTAAAAAGGAAGTAAAGCATTTCTATATTGAAAATTACATTACTGGGACAAAGGATATTGAAGAGGATATCAGATCCTGGGAAGACCTCCTTGGTCAAGGATAGGAAAAAACAAAGTGAAAATGGCCATACTCCCAAAACTTTTATGCAAATTTAATGCAATTGCAATCA
>NW_004955632.1:80384-81382 GCF_000276665.1 Chinchilla lanigera
TGAGAAATAGCACGCAACATCCTCCCCAATGACTCATTTCACCAATGTATGATAGCTGCAAGTTATGCCATGTTTGAAAAGAAGGACAAAAAGAATTTTAACAGTGTCCAAATTAGGGGGATTTCCCTCAATAGTCAGGAGTATATGGGGATCTCCATGCAAGTGACAGTCTGGCCAGACGGTGAAGGTAGAGATTGCCCAGGGGCACTTCAGTTTGGAGGACAAGCTAATAAGGTGAGTTTGAACCCTGACTCCTCTGTCTCATGTCACAGTCCAGCTTCCAGTGGTCACTTTTGCAATCAGGTATGGCTCAGGGGCCTCTTCTTGTGATGGTACTTATCACTGTCCGCCAAAAGCCATGTTGTAGCATGGCTTTCCACAACAGTAGCAGGTCCATTTAGTCCTCAAAAGCTTCTAAGACACATCAGAATCAGATTTAGACTTTATTACACTCAAGGCCGCAAACAAGACATACATTTCCTCTAGGCCTTGTTGTTTGCTCCCCTTGACCTATTCCTTTTCCTGATTATAAAATACTCAGGAACCAATCCTCACTAAATTATGTGAGCTATCTGATGCAAAACCAAACTTTTGAAGCTTTTTCCTAAAATTGAGAGCTGGTTTCTTAAACAAAAAGCTCTGTAAAAATAGTCTGGCTTTCTCTTAAATCAAAAGCCAGAGGTGTATGTTTTATCAGTGCCTTTTGAAAATGAACCTAACAGGCAGATGAGTTCTCATCTTTCTAATAATGAATGCTTGACAATTTAAAACAATTGAAGGGCTTAGTTTTTGTCCTTTGTAGACCTTCAAGTATCGAATTCTGAAGATGTCTCCAATTTCAATCTCCCATGTTGTTGGTCCACCAGTAGGGATTCAGGGTAGGGACTGATTGGGCTCCAGTAGGAACTAGCTGTTGTCATGGTTGTCTGCATTCTGGCCTTCAAAAATAACAATATGTTTCCTCGAGATCTGTGAGGTATGCTAATGGTAGTTGAATG
>NW_004955632.1:83337-84433 GCF_000276665.1 Chinchilla lanigera
GAAAGCAATCTTGGGAAACATAGACAAGTCAGGGGACATCGCACTCCTTGACTTGAAATTACACTACCAAGCTACTGTGATATATCAGCATGAATCTGGCAAGAAAATACACCTGAAGACCAGTGGAACAGTTTACAAAGTGAAGACAAAACTGCAAACATACTCAGCAAGCTGATCCTGGACTAAGGAGCCAAATATTTTCACAGGAAGAAAGATAGTCTCTTTAATAAACAGTGCTAGATAAATGGGCATTCTACATGTGGAAGGCTAAAAAGAGACCCATGGCAATCACCATGCACTAGACTAAACTCACAATGGATCAAAGACTTAAATATTCGAGCAGAAACACTAAATCTCCTGGAAGAGGAATTAGGTCAAAATCTGGAAGATGTAGGGATGTGAATAGTCTTCATGAACACAACCCAAACTGCATGGGAAACATTTCAAAGAATCAACTGGGATCTCATTCTATTAGAAAGCTTGAGCACTTTAAAAGAAATCACCAAAAGAGTGAAAACATGACCCTCAGAGTGGGAAAACTTTTTAACTAACAGACACTAGAGACAAACAACTAATATTTAGAACCTATGAAGAATTGAAAAAACTCAGAACCCCCAAATCCAAAGATCCAATCCAAAAATGGGCATCTGACATGAATACATGCTCCTCAGAAGGAGAAATTGAAATTGGAAATAAATAAATAAAAAGTGTCCAACATCATTAGTCATTTAAGAGATGTCAGTGAAAACAACAGATTTCACCTCACCTCAGGAACAATACTAACATCATGAAATCAACCAACAACCAATGCTGGAGGGGCTGTGGGGAAAAATGATCCTTTCTCCACTGTAGGTGTGAACACAGACTGGTGCAATCATGCTGGAAATCAATCCGGGCATTCCTCAAAGTAAGGTATGGAGGTGCCATTTAACCTACCCATTCTCCTTCTGGGTATTTTGCCAAGGAATTAAAAACATCACACCATGGTGATATATATGCACCCATGTTTACAGCAGCACAATCTGTCATAGCAAAATCTTGGAAACAATACAAATTCCCATCAAGGAAGGAATGGATAAGAAAAATGTGGTACTTT
>NW_004955632.1:86223-87416 GCF_000276665.1 Chinchilla lanigera
AAAACATGGCTGATTTCAAAAAGTATTCACATAATTTACCATGTTTTATTCTACTGCTAAAAGAAATTATTTTTATTTAATTCATTGATGGTAAAAACCTGACTCACATTAATTCACTGCAAACCTAAAATAATTTGCCAGTTGCCTTATTTGCAAGGTGAATAGCTGCCACTTTAGATCTTTCTTGAGAGGATATTCCCAGAGATGATGGTAGATTTTCTTTGCTTTCATACTAAATGGTGGAAAGAAAATTTGACGAAACAAATTGAAGAACTTGCCAATGCTAAAGAGGCAACTTTTATTTTTTAAGAGGAAATAATTTATATTCTTACACCCAAGATATTATTCAAACCACAATAAAACTGAAAAGAGATTTGCAAACAATCCACTGTTAAGCACCATCTCCACAAAGAAGGAATGAATGTGATCTTAGCATTTATCATACTTAAGAGAACTGCACAAGAATGACTTGAGATGATCAACAATGTCACGTGCATCAGAAAGCAGGCAGCCAAGGAGATTAAAAGTAGTAAACAGGCGAACATCTTCATTATCTGATTGCAGCGATGGGAGGTCTGTCCAGGCAGCATAGTCCACATTCCTTGTGATGTTAGGATCCAACTATCACAAAATGAGAAACATTTGTTACTTCTGTTAGTAGATTTTATCTGTGTTTCCTTCATTTGCTCAATTCGATTTGGGGAAGAGAGATTCATGTACACTTTAGCTAAGGGTATAAGTTTTCATGTATCTTTAGCAGGATATCACGACACGGTTAGCCATCTAAGGCTAACAGAAGAAGACATTTGGGATTTATCTGTCACACAAGGGATCACAGGGGAAGGACATATCTTCCCTAATAGAGAAGAGGATGACCACAAAGTAGCCCCGAGAGTGCACACATGATATTGCCAAAGGACATTGGCGAGGCTAACTTCTAGTCCCTAAATAAAGGAAATTTAATATTTCTTGAATCACTCTGGATGTGCGCTCTGTGCTATACATCTTCTGATACATAACCATTATTCTTTTGTTTCTTTGAACTGAGTCTATTATCTATATTACACCCATAGCAAAGACGAAGACCCGGAAAGGACTGCACTTGGTGTTATAAGATGTAGATGGTCAGGGTAGGATGAACTAAGAAGATCAGAAGTTTCACGTTCCAGCAAGGAAGTGCACCTTCCAGGGTT
>NW_004955632.1:88645-91573 GCF_000276665.1 Chinchilla lanigera
TGGAAGACAACACTTGTCTGTGCCCTCTCTGGGCCTCTCAGAGGGAGGCCCAGAGAAATGAACTGATCTTGGAATCCTCCCTGTGAATCCCCAAGGACCCTGCTTTGTTGAATAGCAGGATAGGAGATGCAACTTGGAGTTGAAATGTAGAAATGTTATCCTTGCAAAGTGAAAGATTTCCACATATTTCCCAGCATACAGTAGACCTCTTCTGCCAAACAAACACCAAGAAGCATGCCAGGTGCTCACCTGCTTGGCTATGTTCTTTATGAGGTCTTGAAGTTCTTGGTTTTGTGCTGCGATACGGTTGACGTCATCTCTGACATTGATACTATTTCCCGGCAGGCGATGTGCTTCATTAGCAACGTGCAACAAGGCTTTATTCCATGAGTACATCAACCTAACCGCATATTTGACATCAACTGTATTCTAAGTGTCAAAGTTGGAGAAATCATGGAAAAATAAGTGAGATAGACCAGGTTAGTTTCACATTATTATTGCTCAGAAAAGCTTAACAAAAATATTTCTTTGCCATTCTTGTGTTCATCTGTAATTTTTCTGTAAATAATAGAGCTTATCAGAAAACTATACCTTTTTCCATTGACACTGGTTTTTCTACATCACAAAAAAATACAAACCTGCCTGATTGAAATATACATATTTTGAGAGTTGCCAACCAAAACTGTCAAGTTACATTTTCCTCTGATATTCCATATGTATTTTTGAAATCAAATTGAATCTTTATTAAGGGAACCACAAGAGAGAATTTATAAGTTAAAATATGGCACTGTGGTAAAATATTTTGGGCTTTATATACAGTCTTTTTTCTCATCAGAACAGACTCCAAGGTTGCAGCACTCAAAACCAAGACATTGTACTGTACAGAACAGCACAGTAAGGGGATATTCAAATAAAGCATGGGGAGATTCAACGGAGCATTCAAGGAGTGAAAAAGTCAGCAGTTCCTCGCGTATGTTTATGATGTACAACGCATTTCCACCTCCCCTGCAGTATACTATATTCAATCCCCGGTAAAAGAGATGGGATAATGTACTAGTATCAGCTTGAGCAATTTGTGGCTGTAGCTCAAAATACTTAGCACTTGAGTTTGCATATTCTTTATCAATTATACCATGTAATTCTCCTTTCATGTCTTTCCCCATCTTTCTGCACAGATGTGACTACAGTTAACCTTGATTACAGAGCCTCTCAGAGCCTACAGGTGACCACTGACTGTGCCCTGCTTCGGTAGTTTTTCCAGAGCTGTGAAACGAACTCACCAGAACTGTTGAGTAATAGTGAGGGTAATCTGGTGCAATGATTCTATCTGTGTGGCAAATATGAAAGGTGGTCTGAAGGTAGTCTTGGGTCTTGGGATACTGCGCCATCTGAAAATGTTGAGGAAAATTCGTTTCTTTAAAATATGAACCCAAGATTGATCAAACAATTAAATACAATTAAAAAAATATTAAAGGATACAAATCCACCACAAGAATATTAACAAATTACATGGACAACTAATTCTTTAAATGACAGCAAGTCAGAAACTGACAATAAAGATCAAGAAAATAACACACTTGCCTCTTTTGTCAGTACCCCTGTAATCTCACTGTGTTTCTTCTAACACTTCTAACCTTCCACTTCCCTTCTTTCTTACACTGCTATTTTCTCACTCTTCCCAGAAGTTATCATTTGGGATGAAAACACTAAAACTAGTGGAACTATAAGAGTATAAGTGCGATAAATATAATATACTCTATTTTGTGCTAAATGGCACTATGCACATACACCTCTATTTACAATGCATTTTGTTGTTTCCTGTGGTTCCAAATTTCTTTTCTCTTCCTTAGGCAGATGAAAAATTCTAACATTTCTTTCAATTTCACTTTATTCTACAAATCTGTGTCTTCTGAGTTACAATATAAATTCAAAACAAAAATTTTACTGTGACAGAATAAGTCATAAAACAGTAAAAAAAATTTTAAGAAATTCTAAATAATGAATTGAGATTAATTCTCCAAAGAAATATGAGGACAGGGCTGGGGATTTAGCTCAGCGGCAAAAGCGCCTGCCTAGCAAGCGCAAGGTCGTGAGTTCAGTTCCCGGTACCGGAGAAAAAACAAAAAAAAAAAAAAAAAAAAAGAAAAAAAAGAAATATGAGGACTGCTATTAAGCAGAAGCACTGAAATTTGAAAGTGATTACTGTGAAACCTGGGTACCTTGAAGGTAGCCGTGGTGAAGAAGGGACCCATTTATATTTTTAAGTGAATGTAAAGTATTGAAACCACTGTGGCAAATATTATGAATTTTTTTCAAAACCTAATTATAGAAATTCCATTCCCACAGGTTTCCTATCTACTCATGTCCCCAAAAGAGCTGAAACAACGTGTCACAGACATATGTGCATGTCAATTTTATGGCAGCACAATTAATCCATAACAGCTAAATCTTATCAGCATTTATGGGAGTGGATGAAGCAAATGACCTGTACAGAATGAAATGAAACTCATGTCCAAGACAAAATAGATTTCAGACTCAGGTGGGAAAATGAACACACCTCAGAAATATATTGTTACTTGAATGAATTCAGGCACCCAAGCTTAATACCACGTTTGGTTGACTAAAGTACAAATAAAGAGCAAAGTAAAACACTGATGAGAAGCAGGGTGATAGATCTTTTATAAAGGATAAAGGGTCAGGACAGTGATGGTCCTGGGAGAGAGGAGTGCAAAAAAACTTAAAAACATATAAGATGTGTCCTGTACCTGCACCAATTTCCTTCAACGTATGTAACCATTGCATGCGGCAAAATGAGCTAAAATAATAGCAACACAATATGAAACTGGAGAAAATTTTCTGGAGACAGAGGAAGGACATGGTTAGTGAGAAATCTAATAAAAAGATTAGATATTAAGTATTAAGGTATTA